>NC_060126.1:287944198-288247228 GCF_021461395.2 Schistocerca americana
AAATATTGTTTGACGTGGTCAAATTTGGAGATAAGGGATCTGCTGTATTAGAGCTGCGGAGATTCATAAAAATCACAAATCTTATTTTATTGATTACTGGTTTATCTGCAAGCCTACCGGCCGGGGTGGCCGAACGGTTCTAGGCGCTACAGTCTTGAACCGCGCGACCGCTACGGTCGCAGGTTCGAATCCTGCCTCGGGAATGGATGTGTGTGATGTCCTTAGGTTAGTTAGGTTTAAGTAGTTCTAAGTTCTAGGGGACTGATGACCTCAGAAGTTAAGTCCCATAGTGCTCAGAGCCATTTCTACAAGCCTACTCCAGAGCTTTAATACAGTAAATTGCGTCTAGAAAGTACAGAATTGTAAATTGTTGTGTAAAAGTATCACTCAATACATATCATACCACAACTGATTAATGTGCAAACGGAGGGGAAATCGACGCAATTTGTGTGAGAAGGATCATTTTTTGTACATAAAAAACTAATTTAAATTTTGACAATATTATGGTGCAAGGTTACGTAGCTGTCACACGTAATGCAAACTGGCAGAATCGGACTGTTTTCATATGTAGACTTTACATTATTCTAAAGTAACGTCGTAAGCAGTGGACTCTGTTTGGCGTCCCGTGGCACTTTACATTAAATACTGTAGTGTACATTAAATACTATGCTCATAAGTACAGCGGTGGCTAACGAAAACACATCGAACTGTGATTGACTTAAAGACAATTGTGTATTTACTGTCAAGTGGTTTAACGCGTCCTTGTGAAACATAATGATAAAAACTCCCAAGTGCAATCAAATTGTGGTCGACTATATTAGTCGACAACGATATTATTGCACCTGGGAGAGAGGGCGCTTCGGTCTGCATATCGTGAGATTTTATCGTGATATTTGACAAGGACATGCTTAACCACTTAAGATTATATGCGCAACTGTCCTGAAAGCATTGACGGTGTGACTCGTTTTCTTTAGACACCACTGTACTTACTTACGGTAACGTTTCTGAGTGTCTCTAGTAACGGCCACGGGAGGCCAAATGCAGTAACATCGTGGTTGTGTAGTACTATGTCACTTCTGTATGTAAACGTAATCATCATGTGTTGTTTTTCACACTGTTCACGACAGACCTTTAAGTGCACTTGCTGCGGCAGGCAGAAGACTAACTCATGCTATCGGTCAAGGCTCGCAGGAAGTTCTGCCAAATGGCGCCAATAACTGATTTTTCTCTCAACAGAACCATTGAATAATTAATACAATGACAACGTTAGGAATAAATTATACAAAACGAAATAGTAAGACGTCCTTAATATTCGCTAACGGACTGCCATAAACAAGGTGCCATGAAAGTGTGAGAAGTACAAGTATATACATATGTTACATGTGTAAGTTTAACAAGTATAATTACACTTCAACTGAATTGTGAACAAATAAGAAAGCGTGGAAGAATACAGGCAGAAATCCACAGTACTTTCTCTTATAATAGTACGACATGTAATCGTTAACAGCAAGGCATTCGGTAGTGTGCCGTAATTTTGACATCAACAGTCAAAAAACTGGTGTTCGGCTATTATACGAGTGTCTGGAAGTAGCTGACGGATAACGATCAGCAACAAAATACTATTAATTTTAATAACAAGCCTCATGTGGCTTGTTTACATTTTAGATGTAAGATATAAAGTGAAAAACGCGTATGTACATTAAACAATACTTCAGTACAATCGTAGATAAGTTCTTTGTAAATTGGAGAACGTTAACAAAGTAGTACAATACACTGATATTGACTAACACTTCGTCGTACGATGTTGGTATATGCAAGGGACAACAGTTGTGTAGCCTATAGTCTGAGGTCTCTATGTATGAAGTACATGTGAAAAGACGAAATTGAACAGTTACAACCCAAGCCAGTTATGAGAAAATAAAACAGAAGTAGTACACATTACATATTTTGGTATAGGTGTATCGATTTTTTTCCATTGGTCACTAACAAGATGACACACCTTATTAAATTAAAGTGTACTTAGCTTATTGCTACAGATAAACTGTACATCAGAAACTTGAGGCAAGTGTTAAGCAAAAGGTCTCCATCGATCATGTGTAACCTGTTCATCGAGCCAAATAAAACTGTAGATCTCTGTCTAGATGCTAACCACCGAACAGGAAATACGACAAGAGTATCACACAAAGTTATGACTGAGATACACACAATGCTTTGTTTAGAATAAAAAAGTAAACGCAAAAAATAAGCAAAAACTTGTCTTCACCTTGTATAATGTGCTTATGAAATCAATCCATAATATAGCCCGAGATACAGGTGCCACATAAGAATCGTGGTTGGTAAACGGTTTACGTAGACCACGACTGCACCGTAAATGATAGCTGATTGACACATTCTGTCTTTTCCCATTCGTTCAACTGCTTCTTGTTGCTGGGTCAACCCGATTTCGCGCAATAGTCACATTGATCTGACACCATGTGACATACAGCTTTCTGTGTACGACAAGGAGATCATTGTCAACACGTCGCCACACTTTCATTCATTTCCACGGGGTTTTAATATGATGTGTTACTGTATCTATATCGTTCGTAACATTTTCAGAGCAGTTTACTTTAAGGTCACGGTGTCATAAATTATTTTTTTAGGAGCCTTGAACTTTACTGCGAGTAAGTTGGTATCCAAATTATTTTAGGCTCAGACAGCATAAATAAAGAGATCCTAGCTACTGTATCCCGATAGGACTGTCATTAACTCGTTTCCTGATTTACAAGGGGTCAGATGGTCGAAATTTCTGTTATAGTGTCAAACCGTTACTATAGCGTTGGGATCTTTGAAACTTCCAGCGTTTTGCAAATTTTGTGTGCTGTTTTTCACTTTTTGCTAGAATCTGAGCTCTTCAGTATTTTTAAATGTAAATTTGAGCTTTACTAATGTCTGGTTTACCTGAGGAAATAAAATCACTCTATATACGTATTCAGGAACTATTTGCTACAGCCATAAAATTTTTTCTAAATAATAAAGCGCGGTTGAATAAATGGCGAAACGATTAATTTGTAGACAGTCCTTATTCCCTGGTCAGCTACTTAATAGAATAAATTGAGGTGTATACTGCTATTAATATCAGATATGGAGAGTGTTCTGTCAAAATCTGACCTACACAATTTCAGGCCAGTAATACTTTCTATATAAGATCTGTAAACTGGTTTCTGTTCGAGTATGCGTCGCTAAGAATTCAGAATGCATTGCAGAGCGTATACGCAACATTTTTTGTATTAATTTTTAACGAATATATGTTTCAGATTTGTTGTTACTCCACATAAATGATGACCCGTCCTTTCATTACGCCAGTCCTTTCATTACGCCAAATTAAGCTCTTTTTTTTACAAAATGTACCCGCCACAGTTTTTCATGGAGGGAGGCGAAATGGTATTAAAATCTCGTTAGGGAACTCTTCACAATTGCATTACTCACCCGACCGTGGTGCTACCGTGGCCAGACTGCGAACTATGGCTCAGAGTAAGGGTCGGTGTAAATCGATCAGACGTCACTTCACTTTCAGATTGTGAACCGTAAATATCAACTGACGAAAGTAAATTATTCTTTAGCGAAATATGGCTCACTATCCTCCTACAGAGATTGTTGATATTATGATAATTTAAGGTGAATGCCATAACAATTACGCTACAGCTGCGCAATTGTATGCGGATAGTTTCCCAAACAGACGACATCCAAGCGAAAACATTATTCGAAATTGCACTCAACGAGCTCGAAATGGATACATGCACCGTCCACCTCGTCATCACAAATACAATGAAAATGACGCTCGTACCCTTACCGTTCTCGCCTGTGCTGCTCAAAACTGTGGACAACTTTCGTAGACGATTGACTTTATGCATTGAAGCAAATGGGGATAATTTTGAACAATTTCTTCGTGGCTAATTTCATTAATTAAGCACCCCAAACTGTGAGAGGCAAGGGGACTTACACTAATGAAGCACCCCAAGGTGTGAGAGGCAAGGGGATTCACACTAATGAAGCACCCCAAGGGACCATCATTCTATTACGACCATGTCGTTGTTCGTGGATAACGCTAAAAGTAGGAAACAGTACATTTTGTACAAAAATAGCTTAATTTGGGCTAACGAAAGAATTGGTGCACATTTTTTTATCGATTTGATGCGTCTTTCTCGGATAATTCTAAATAAATCGGAGTTCTTCCCCAATTTTAATTTTTCTCGATTTCGGCGGCATCTCTCAGTGGTTTAAAAAAATTTTATGCAAGGGGGTGGGGGCTGGTGGTCACGTGTAGTATCATTTAATGTCCCCCTATGAGCTTACAAACTTGTCTTATCCACTATTTTTACCCGATGTATAGTTTTCGAGGTACTATCATCCGAAACTTTAGATGGACCACCATATATGGTGGTCCATCTGAAGTTTCGGATGAGGTATACGTAGGTTGGAACTTAAGTAGTGGCAACACTGCTGTAGAGACACTATGCAATGGAATCTATTATTGTCACTGATAGCACACGTTGTTGACATACCTACCTGACCTTCAAGCAAATGGGCTCGCCCGTCCCACGTCACCGGCGTGCGCACAGTCGAGGGAAACACAGTCACTTGTGAGCGAGCGGCCTAACGTAACGGTCTCACTATGTTTTCAAAACAGAAACAACGGAGTTGGATCCAGACTGAATGTGCCAGAGGGCGTACACCACGACAGTGTCATTAAGGTCTTCATGAGGTGTGCGGGGAATCGGCATTGCTGTACAGAACAGTGGCACGTTGGGTAAAAGCCTTCAACTTTGACAGACAAGCATCGGGCAGGTGGTCCTAGCGTCTCCGAAGAAGTGCATGCTGTTGCCGCGTTAGTGGACAGTGATCGACGGCATACGGTTATTGAGCTTGCCCACGAAACCGGATTAGAGCGTACGACTGTGCTTCGCATCCTGAAGGAACGCCTGGGCATGCGAAGAATTGCATCACGGTGGGTTCCGCATGACTTGACGGAAATGCAGAAATGGATGCGTTATGACGCTGCTCAGACGCACTTGGAGCGCTATGGGCGCGAGGGAGAGGCTTTCTTACGCTGTATCGTAACACTGGATGTGATATGGGCCACATCGTACGAGCCAAAAATGAAACGCCAATCAAATGAATGGCATCATAATGGATCGCCGCGAAAGTCGAAAGTGCGTCAGAGCCCCAGTATGATGAAAGTTATGGTGATTCTCGTGTACGACCGTGATGGTGTTATCCTAAAACATTATGTTTCTCCACGGCAGACCGTCAACGCACAGTGTTACTGTTCGTGTTTGGAGCATCACCTGCAACAAGCTTTGCGAAAGAAGCGGCGACACTTTCTGCGCAACGCACCCATCATTTTGCACCACAATGCGCGGGCACATACAGCGCAAGCTGTGGCTGCTCTGTTCGGTCGATGGGACTGGGAAGTACTGTACTATCCACCATACTCTCCGGACCTAAGTCCTTGTGACTTTTATTTGATTCCGAAGATGAAGGAACCACTTCGTGGCATTCGCTTCAGAACTGTTCCAGAGATTCGACAGGCAGTAGACCGCTCTGTTGATGAACAGAACAGGCTCTGCTAACGGTATACTACGCCTTCCACATCGCTGGCAACGGGTTCCACACAACGCTGGTGACTACTTTCAAGGTCAGTAACAGGTGCAAACATGTAACTGTTTTGTATCGGTTGTGAATAAATAGTTGCCACTATTTAAGTTCCAACCCTCGTATATATAATCATGTGCTTGCAGTTTAGGAGTGTTTTTCGTACTGTGTTGTAAAAATACTAGTTAGCCTTGACCTTAGATTGGTTTTTGGCCCCCATGCAAATGGTTGAGCCTGCTCTGCTTTGCAAATTACAATTACAGTTCTAAATTGCAACTATCAATTCACAACATTTTTGTGCAATAACAAGTAAATGGCTACCACTATTCAAACTACTACAGATTCAGGACCTATATGTCTTACGTATGCTCTGTTTAACATACAGAAGTGATGAGTCCCTGATAAAACGAATAGTAAAATGAACAAACAATTTCAGCGACAATATTTCCTAATAATTAAACTGATAAAAGATCTTTATGTCTAAGTTTGTAGAGCATCACCATTATTAATCATCTACCTGTAACTGTCCTTAGTTCATTGATAGTATGTGTTACTGAATTTGTTGCCAGAACGTTTTAATACTCTTTTGCCATTATCCAAGTGAAACCACTGGTACGCTGCTTGATAAAATGTACTACAGTCTCGTATCCTATACGCAAAAATTATATTTCAGTATCAAGTAAGGTAAATACCAATAGTTTACTTTCTTTATGAACAGTGCTAGTAACTGGTACAACGTTGCTTAATTAGGCTTGCAACCGTTTTCTTTCGCGTATACTTTTACTTATAACTAATAGAATCTAGGTTCGAATCACGTTTTTCTGCTATTTCTTCCTTTCAATAACAAAATTTTCGAGAAACTAAAAGTAGTCCGACCCTTAACCATTAGCAAATATCATGGTCAAATCTAATTCATTTCACAAGAGTAACATTATCGATGTATTTCTAATTTGTTAGTAGCTGATAGTGGAACAATTGTTCCGGTTGTATAACAGAAATAAAATAAAAACCGACTGTAGACAATGTAAGTTCAGCGAAGGATGTATGGGTAAAACATGAAAAAAATTATGTTTTGCTCAAGGCGGCTCCCATCCAAAAACAAATTTACTCACCATAATAGTTCAAATTTATACCCCAACCACCGCACAGCTCATGAAGAGATTGGACCATGTACGGTGAGACAAAAGAAATGATTCAGAAATTAATGTCGATGAAAATTTCATTGCAATGGCGGACTGAAATTCAATAGTAGGAAAATTAACAGGAAATGAACTTGGAAAGAGAAACAAAAGGTGAAGTCATCTGGTAGTATCCTACGAAGCACAATTTAATCATTGTAACAAATGAAGGTGGTATACTGAGAACAGACCAGTAGACATCAGAAAACTTCGGATATATTTAATAACGATCAGAGGTTTCGAAAAGAGATTTTAAACTACAAAACATTTCCAGGCCCAAATCTGGTCTCTGACAATAATTTATTTGGTTATGAACTAGAGATTAGGACTGAAGATATTGCATGAAGGAAGGAACTGAAGGAGATGAGATCTGAATAAATCGAAAGAGCGAGAAGTTGTTAAGAGTTTCAAATGTAACATTAGGCAACTATTAACTGAAGTAAAGACAAAGAATACAACAGAAGACGAATGGATAGCTTTAGAGAAGAAATAGTGAGGGCCACTAAGGACTAAACAGACAACGCCCTGTAGTAATCCTTGGATAATGCACGACATACTGCATTTAATTGACGAAAGGAGGAAATACAAAAATGCAGCTAAAGGGAATGCAGGACGTCTAAAAAAATGAGATCTACAGGAACTGAAAAATTGCAAAGGAGGAGTGGCAAGACGAGAAGTGAAAGGGTGTGGGTATATGCGTGACTAGAAGAAAGATAAATGCCACCTATAGGAAAGTTTAAAAGGCTTTTGGAGGCAAAAGAAGCTCCTGTACGAAAATTAAGAGGTCAGACTGCAATCTCGTACTAAGCTAAGAAGGGAGAATGAAAGGTAGAGGGAATATACAGAGATGTACGCTGACACAGTGACTAAGGCCGCATGAAGGAAGGAACTGAAGGAGATGATTTATCCCATTTTGCATACGGAATTCATATCTGTGAGAGTTGTGCCCTTTGTTACCATGATAATAATGAAGTGTTCTTAAGAACACCATTAGATAGAGTTTCTTTCAGACAAGAATGTGGAAGATAGGATATTATCTGATTATAGTTTTTCACTTTGACAGAGGATACTTGAAAGTTCCCAAGGTGGCGAATTTAGCTAACAATAAAAGCATGAAATAAAGAGTTTATTTCAAACATAAAAACAACCTATGCAGTAAAACGTATTTCCTCTCTTCTGACATAAAAACATTACTAATGAACTGATAACAGCAGAAATAGTAAACTTCATAGCCTCAAATTTTCCCCACACAACAACAGCGTGCAACAATCACCATGCATTTGTACTCATTTACTCCATCTTCGAGCCCTGGCACCAAAACTAGGAAGGAAAAATTTTGGTTTTTCTTCTTGCTCATTTTTCTAGAATGATTTTAAAGCTATTGACTGTGAAATCCAACTCATCTCTCTCCACGAGTCACTCCATCAGAACGTCCTCGATTGGTAGTCTATCTACCCTGGTTTACCTACGAAGTTCGTTTCTCCGTAACCAAAATCCATCACGCAATGCCGCACGTTGCCGATGTCCATTACAGCTTCCTCTTACACTTCTGTCATGCACGAGGTTAGGCCAGCTTAAAAGAAAGGGTCAATAGGGAAATCCATGAATTTTCCAAATTGGTTTTGATGCGTGAGTTCAACGATAACGCAGCTATGTAGGAATGCATGGTGACTATGTTTAATGGTAACGCTGCGTACCAAATCCGCTTTTATACGTTAATTATTTAATTTTTATGATATAGAAGGCATTGCTTTTCGATCTACAATCGTACACAAAAGACTTGACATCTACAGGATCGTTACAGCGGATCAAATTTCAAGGGAGTAGGAAGCATATTAGGATAAGACGGGACATATGATAATGCAACTGAATTCGAGAAGACTTACATCGAAACAAGGCTTCCGAGTAGATGAGACTCCTTCAGAATCATTGAGATCATTGGGAGAACCCATCACTACTCAAGTATTTCGCGTGTTCTGCAAGGGAAATTAGACGAAATACCCTCAGACTTGAGGAATGCACTAATTTCTGTTTTTAAGAAAACAGGTGCTGCAGGTGCGGATATTACTGAGCAGTCAGTTTAATGATTCATGCTTGCGAAGTGTTGACTCGAATTATATACAGAGGAGTGGAAAAAACTGGCAGAAGCTGACCTCGGGGAAGATCAGTTTTGGTTACGGAGAAATGTAGGAACACGAGAGGCAATACTGGTCCTAAGGCTTATCTTGTTGTTGTTGTGGTCTTCAGTCCTGAGACTGGTTTGATGCAGCTCTCTATGCTACTCTATCCTGCGCAAGCTACTTCATCTCCCAGTACCTACTGCAGCCTACATCCTTCTGAATCTGCTTAGTGTATTCATCTCTTGGACTCCCTCTACAATTTTTACCCTCCACCCTGCCCTCCAGTACTAAATTGGTGATCCCTTGATGCCTCAGAACATGTCCTACCAACCGATCCCTTCTTCTAGTCAAGTTGTGCAACAAACTCCTCTTCTCCCCAATTCTATTCAATACCTCATCATTAGTTATGTGATCTACCCAGCTAATCTTCAGCATTCTTCTGTAGCACCACATTTCGAAAGCTTCTATTCTCTTCTTGTCCAAACTATTACCGTCCATGTTTCACTTCGATACATGGCTACACTCCATACAAATACTTTCAGAAACGACTTCCTGACACTTAAATCTACACTCGATGTTAACAAATTTCTCTTCTTCAGAAACGCTTTCCTTGCCATTGCAAATCTACATTTTATATCGTCTCTACTTCGACCATCATCAGTTGTTTTGCTCCCCAAATAGCAAAACTTCTTTACTACTTTAAGTGTCTCATTTCCTAATCTAATTCCCTCAGCATCACCCGACTTAATTCGACTACATTCCATTATCCTCGTTTTGCTTTTGTTGATGTTCATCTTATATCCTCCTTTCAAGACACTATCCATTCCGTTCAACTGCTCTTCCAAGTCCTTTGCTGTCTCTGACACAATTACAATGTCATCGGCAAACCTTAAAGTTTTTATTTCTTCTCCGTGGATTTTAATACCTACTTCGAATTTTCATTTTGTTTCCTTCACTGCTTGCTCAATATACAGATTGAATAACATCGGGGAGAGGCTGCAACCCTGTCTCACTCCCTTCCAAACCACTGATTCCCTTTCATGTCCCTCGACTCCTATAACTGCCATCTGCTTTCTGTACAAATTGTAAATAGCCTTTCGCTCCCTGTATTTTACCCCTGCCACCTTCAAAATTTGGAAGAGAGTATTCCAGTCAACATTGTCAAAAGCTTTCTCTAAGTCTACAATTGCTAGAAATGTAGGTTTGCCTTTCCTTAACCTCTCTTCTAAGATAAGTCGTAGGGTCAGTATTGCCTCACGTGTTCCAACATTTCTACGGAATCCAAACTGATCTTCCCCGAGGTCGACCTCTACCAGTTTTTCCATTCGTCTGTAAATGATTCGCGTTAGTATTTTGCAGCTGTGACTTATTAAACTGATAGTTCGGTAATTTTCACATCTGCCAACACCTGCTTTCTTTGGGTTGGAATTATTATATTCTTCTTGAAGTCTGAGGGAGTTTCGCCTGTCTCACACATCTTGCTCGCCAGATGGTAGAGTTTTGTCAAGACTGGCTCTCCCAAGGCTATCAGTAGTTCTAATGGAATGTTGTCTACTCCCGGGGCCTTGTTTCGACTTAGGTCTTTCAGTGCTCTGTCGAACTCTTCACGCAGTATCATATCACCCATTTTATCTTCATCTACATCCTCTTCCATTTCCATAATATTGTCCTCAATAACATCGCCCCTGTATATACCCTCTATATACTCCTTCCACCTTTATGCTTTCCCTTCTTTGCTTAGAACTGGGTTTCCATTTGAGTTCTTGATATTCATGCAAGTGGTTCTCTTTTCTCCAAAGGTCCCTTTAATTTTCCTGTAGGCAGTATCTATCTTACCCCTCGTGAGACAAGCCTCTACATCCTTATATTTGTCCTCTAGCCATCCCTGCTTAGCCATTATGCACTTCCTATCTCATTTTTGAGACGTTTGTATTCCTTTATGCCCGCTTCATTCACTGCATTTTTGTATTTTCTCCTTTCATCAATTGAATTCAGTATCTCTCCTGTTACCCATGGACTTCTAGTAGCCCTCGTATTTTTACCTACTCGATCCTCTGCTGCCTTCACTATTTCATCCCTCAAAGCTACCCATTCTTCGTCTATTGTATTTCTTTCCCCCATTCCTGTCAATTGTTCCCTTATGTTTTCCCTGAAACTCTGTACAACCTGTGTTTCTTTCAGTTTATCCAGGTCCCATCTCCTTAAATTCCCACCTTTTTTGCAGTTTCTTCAGTTTTAATCTACAGTTCATAACCAATAGATTGTGGTCAGCATCCACATCCGCCCCTGGAAATGTTTTACAATTCAAAACCTTGTTCCTAAATCTCTGTCTTACCATTATATAATCTATCTGAAACTTTCTAATATCTCCAGGGTTCTTTCATGTATACAACCTTCTTTCATGATTCTTGAACCAAGTGTTAGCTATGATTAAGTTATGCTTTGTGCAAAATTCTACCAGGCGGCTTCCTCTTTCATTTCTTAGCCCCAATCTGTATTCACATACTACGTTTCCTTCTCTTCCTTTTCCTACTGTCGAATTCCAGTCACCCATGACTATTAAATTTTCGTCTCCCTTCACTACCTGAATAATTTCTTTTATCTCATCATACATTTCATCAATTTCTTCATCATCTGCAGAGCTAGTTGGCATATAAACTTGTACTACTGTGGTAGGCGTGGGCTTCGTGTCTATCTTGGCCACAATAATGCGTTCACAATGCTGTTTTTAGTAGCTTACCCAGACTCCTATTTTCCTATTCATTATTAAAGCTACTCCTGCATTACCCCTATTTGATTTTGTATTTATAACCCGGTATTCACCTGACCAAAAGTCTTGTTCATCCTGCCATCGAACTTCACTAATTCCCACTATATCTAACTTTAACCTATCCATTTCCCTTTTTAAATTTTCTAACCTACCTGCCCGATTAAGGGATCTCACATTCCACGCTCCGATCCGTAGAACGCCAGTTTTCTTTCTCCTGATAACGACGTCCTCCTGAGTAGTCCCCGCCCGGAGATCCGAATGGGGGACTATTTTACCTCCGGAATATTTTACCTAAGAGGACGCTATCATCATTTAACCACACAGTAAAGCTGCATGCCCTCGGGAAAAATGAGGGTTGTAGTTTCCCCTTACTTTCAGCCGTTCGCAGTACCACAACAGCAAGGCCGTTTTGGTTAGTGTTACAAGGCCAGATCAGTCAATCATTCAGACTGTTGCCCCTGCAACTACTGAAAAGGCTGCTGCCCCTCTTCAGGAACCACACGTTTGTCTGGCCTCTCAACAGATACCCCTCCGCCGTGGTTGCACCTACGGTACGGCTATCTGTATCGTTGAGGCACAAGAGCCTCCCCACCAACGGCAAGGTCCAAGGTTCATCGCTTATCTTAGAAGATAGAATACAGTGAGGAAAACCTACATTTTTAGCATTTTTAAATTCACAGAAAATTTTTGCAATTTTGCCCGGAACATACTCACAGAAATTCTAAAGGTAGCAGGGATAAAATACAGAGAAGGAAAATTTATCTAGAAACTGTAATGGCAGTTATAAAATTCGAAGGACATGAACGAGACGTTATTATATGTATACATTGAACAAACCAAGAAGAAATGTCGATTGTTAGCGTAATACTTGTGGTGCTTGCTTGAGGGAGGAGAAATAACAACCATGAGATTTAGTGATAGTTTTTAATAGTTTTAGAGAGAGCAAATAAGTTGAAAGATCAACAGAGTGGAATGGAATGCATATTGTCTTTTAAGTTGTAAGGTAATCATTAACAAAAGCAAAACAAGTATAAGGTGAACGTCAAGAAACATAAAACAGGGGTAATAGAATGAATTCATATCAAATCAGGTGATGCTGAGAGAATAGGAAATGAGATGCTTAAGGCGCCACACGAATTTTGATAGTTGTACAGTAACATACCTGGTGATGGCCAAAGCAGGAAGAATAGAAAATTCAGGCGCAATATCAAGAAAGTCGTTTCTAAAAGAGTCAAATCAATTAACATCGACATAAAATTGAATGTTAGAAATTTGTGTAAGCGACACTTGGACGATAAATAGCGCAAACAGGAAGGGAATAACAGCTATTGAAATATTGTGCTGCAGATGATTGCTGAAGACAAGGCATGAAGACACAACTTATTGCTAGGGAAAGCTAGGCCCGAAAAAAAAATAAACAATCGCAGTTCAGGGTATCGAGAGTCAATAGGCATGTACCTGAAGTACCATGGCTTGCACCTGACGTTCCAGTAACGTCACGTGCTTCGCTTGCTACGTATGAGACGACACATTGCGTTCATCGTATCTTGGGTGTGACTTACGTGGTATGAAAGCATGCCCTTCGAGGCAACGGTGCAAAGAATAATATCAGAAACATATTACTTTTTTATTGTTGTAATTATGTGTTATTTCGGCTGTTTAAGCCGTACTAAGATTTTAACGTGAACAGCAAACGATGTGGTGAAATGATTAGACATATGTAGTTTCGGAGCATGCTCTATACATATATTATCTTTTGCAACACTTTCTGGGACCTTCTTATTCATGCATCACATGTGATTTCTGCAATATTCGATGTTATTTACATGTACGATTAACGAGTTTCTTCCATTTATGATTTCAGTCTGATTAAAAAACGTAAGAGGTAATTGCTGCGAGTAAAGCAACCAGAAATGACATTTCTATTCCTTTTTGTCAGAAATATTTCATTGTTTTTTCCGAATATCTCCTGATTTCCGAGGTTGTGGTTAAGAGTACACTTGAACAACATTTACATTCTTGTCTGTCACAGATACTTGGCTGTTTATTTCCGAATATGGCGCCGTTTCCGACACGCGGATACGCGAAAACCTAAAGTGCACAGATTAAATTGCTGCGAATGAAAAGAGCAGCAGTCATACTTATAACTTTGCTTGTCGCCAAGATATTGCTATTTATTCGAAATATGTTGTGATTTAGGGAGGTGTGTTAGGTAAGAATCTAAGCGCACAGCTTAAATTGCTGCGAATGAAACCAGGAGCCGTCATAATTACAGCGTTGTTTGGTACAAATATTTAGTCGAATCCATAATAGTGCTTATATAAATTTGAAGGTCAGGGTAAAGGTCGCACCACAGTTTAATACTGTGGATCGCACCACACAGAGACCAGGACTTTTGCCTGCCCTGGTAACTGGAAACTTATCAGCTAGGTCAACATCCTGCTTCTACTCTCCCTAGAAGCTTCTACACGCTCTAAAAACTATTGATGTCTCAACTTAACGAAATACATGTCACGTTTGCATTATGCCATCGATAACACTGGTTGACAATGAACTTTTTTGCTATAATTTTGGGTGCTGATTTTAGTTAAAGCACTTAGAATGTTCGATCACATGTAGTTTTGATACAAATTTAGAATTTTCGCGAAGCATGCAAACTGTAGCTATTTCATGCTTAATAATGCCAGTATTGGTCTTTGAAAGTTTTTCAGTGGAAGCTGCAGTAAAAAGATATTTAGCTTTATACTTTATGATGCAGCTACCTTTGTATTTCGGTGATATAATATTGAGGCCTATATGTTTACTTTACATATGGTTTTTCACCAAACTTCAGCAACGGATTATGCCTGGTTTTGCTAATTTCATGGCCTCAGGAGTTTATATCAAATCTCCCGACCACTTCTGATACTCCCCAGACTTTGTCAAACATCGTATTTTTGCGTACTTTGGCGTAAAGATTGGGGATAAAGACAACTGTTGAGCCTGCCGTCGATTAGGTTCAGGTTATGAGGATAGACTACCGGTGCCTATGCAAATGGATCAGTCGCGCAAAATATAAGCACTGGTCTCGAAAAAAATGTGACCAGTGACGACGCCTAAAGTTGGGGGAAAGGTTTGTTACTCAATTCAAAAATGGGCCTTGTGGAAATCGTCGCTAAATGTTCAACGAGCACCTGGAAGCACACGCTGCAAAAATGGTTCAAATGGCTCTGAGCACTACGGGACTTAATATCTGAGGTCATCAGTCCCCTAGAACTTAGAATTTCTTAAACCTAACTAACCTAAGGACGTCACACACACCCATGCCCGGGGCAAGATTCGAATCTGCGACCGTTGCAGTCACGCAGTTCCGGACTGAGCGCCTAGAACCGCTCGTCCACGGCGGCCGGCCACACGCTGCAGAGACAGCAGACTGTTGCTATTGGCTAGAACGGCACGTGGTACATCTCTCCCACTCCACTGCACATTGCTCCAGCACTCGCCTTGAGATTTTCTTTTCTTTAGCTTTCTTCGCACCTGGAACATTTTTATTTTCCTAGACAACGAGTTGCTTCCTTAAGTAACTGAAATTTTCGTCCATGTCTGTCTAACATTCTTTTTGTGAGACACCGAATGTGTCATTTAACTTTAAAAATACGTTCATACTCTTAAATAAGTTCTATTTTTTGCCTGATACGTCTCTTATTTCTAGCTTTTTGGTAGTTTTCAAACTGCATAATTTAGGGTCACTTGTCAATGAATTTCGTTTATGGACGTCAGATTCTGTAAAATTCCTTTATTATTTCTTAAAACAGTTATTTTCATAAGTTTCCTTTAATTTACGTCTATGGTCACAAATTTTTTGTTAACAGATTACCGGTTTCGGTCTTTAATGACCATCATGAGATCTGTTTCATAAAACCGAAGTCCTAATGTACTGCAGCCATAGTGGCATCGTCAAATGTTTAATGCGGAACATTTGTCGATGCCACTATGGCTGCAGTACATTAGGACTTTGTTTTTATGAAACAGATCTGATGATGGTCATTAAAGACCGAAACCGGTAATCTGTTAACAAAAAGTTTGTGACCATAGACGTAAATTAAAGGAAACTTGTTACATACACGGGTCACTGTTTTTTCGCGACGATGTCGGAGTTTGTGTTTATTTTCAGTTCTATTTGGTCGTTGACAAGCCCTTTCCCTATTCGTTTTCTTTTGGAAGAACGTGTGAAGTCAAACATGCGGTCCTTTTTGCCAATGTGTACTGAATTCTTTCGTTCTAGTAACGCGGTTCTACATATCTCTCTTGGCACGTAATGTGTTTGAAATGCTGGTTACGTCGCCTTTCAGTGCGCCGCCTTGTAGTTCCCCGCCGTCAGGCAGCGGGGTAGGAACAGCCGTGGCTGGAGCAGGCGCGACATAGCGTGGCGGGCAGTAAAGCAGGTGGTCGGCGGAAGACGGAGGCAGGAAAGCGGGGGGCCGCAGCGCAGCCTCAGCCGAGCGCGTTGCCTCAGCGCAGGAAGCGGCCGGCAGGTGTAGGCGAGCGGCCGCCGGCCACACGGCGCAGCGCGGCGCAGCGCGGCACAGCTTTACGAGGCGAAACCGTGGGAGGCACGCAGTGGCGCAACCTGCGAACTGGGACTCCGCATCCGGCAAACGCACCGCCAACAGCTCCAGCGCTGGCTGCGGCCGCCCGTCTCGTCTCCTCCACGTACTGGTCCACTTCGTGTACGACGGACTGAGGTCCTGGGGGTCGATGGTGGGGTGGGTCTCTATGTGTGCGTGTGTGCAGGGAGTTGTTTGTTATTGTCTCCCCACCCCCTCCCCCTCCTCGTCCCGCCACCTTCACGAAATGTTTACTTGCCGTCAGACACTTTTAACAGTTCAGGAATGTGTACCATACTGGTGTCCAAAATTAAAGCAAGAAATGGAAATTTTGCAAGGTTGCGTTTACTTTGCCACAAAACAACAGTATAAACGGATGACCATAAAGAAGAAACAGTATAAAGACTCCAGAACGTAATTAGCTGCAACATGCAAACCGGTACACAGAAATGTTGACCGAGCGAGGTGGTGCAGTGGTTACCACACTGGACTCGCATTCGGGAGGACGACAGTTCAATCCAGCGTCCGGCCATCCTGATTTAGGTTTTCCGTGATTTCCCTAAATCGCTCCAGGCAAATGCAGAGATGGTTCCTTTAAAAGGGCACGGCCGACTTACCTCTCCGTCCTTCCCTAATCCGATGAGACCGATGACCTCGCTGTTTGGTCTCTTCCCCAAAACAACCCCAACCCAACAGAAATGTTCTTCGTTTTCTTACCAACTTAACGGATTTGTGCACCCTTTCTGGCAACTGTTTAATGTTCTCAGTATGGGATGCGACCACCTCTGGCACTAATAAAGGCCTGACAACGACGGGACATGCTGTGAATGGTGAGGCAATAACGCCCATTCTTCCTGCAGAGCTGATCACAAGTCTTGGAGTCCGCAGCTCCTGGTCTCGCGGTAGCGTTCTCGCTTCCCGAGCACGGGGACCCGGGTTCGATTCCCGGCAGGGTCAGGGACTTTCCCCTGCCTCGAGATGACTGGGTGTTTGCGTTGTCCTCATCATTTCATCATTATTCATGAAAGTGGCGATATTGGACTGAGGAACGGGTGGGAATTTGTACGGGCGCTGATAACCGCGCAGTTGAGCGCCCCACAAACCAAACATCATCATCATCATCACAAGTCTTGGAGAGTGGTTGGTGGATGCTGACGTGATACAGCCTGCCTTCCTGCTCCACAGCATTCAAATCTGGAGAGCGAGCAGGCCACGCCATGCGTGCAACATCATCTGTTTCCAAAAAAGCATCAGCCACCCGTGCTCTATGAAGGCTTATGAAGTCTGGGCCCACAGCGACGCTCAACAACCGCGCATGAGATCCCAAGACCTCCTCACGGTACCTGACAGTAGTTAATTTTGCTGTTCCACCCGTACAATTTCATGAAGAGGTGTTCCAGTGGTCAACATAATCCCTACGCACACCACTAGGGATCCTTCTCGATATCGGTCTCCTTCCGCAATGTTTGGATCCCGAAATCGTGTTCCACGTACCCTCCACATGCGAATCCATCGAAAGTCACTCTCAAGACCAAATCAGGTCTCATCTGTGAAAAGAGCATTGGCCCGACTTTCGACCGTCCATGTGGACTGTTGACGGCTCCACTCTTGACGTTTCCTTCTGTGAAGACACTCCAGAGGTAAACAGACAGCAGGTCTCCAACAATAAACGCCACTCTGCTGTTTGTATGATTACATCGTGAATTAGTCACAGGACAGGGAAATAGCAGTTTGTTATTTTAATTCTGGCTGCCAGTGCGTTTAATACCTATAACAGTAACAAATATAAACTTTTGTAATAATGATTGTTTACGTGAGTACTTGGTACATAATATAGACAAAGATAAAAATCCGACGTCAGCTGCCGAAAGATTATTAGATTCAAAGAACCGGCGCTTCTCAATAGGCCCTAACTACCACCATGAGCTGACAATAAAACAAAACATTTTACTTGCCTTTGTTTAGCTCCCTTCACATGTAATGATTTTTTATACCTGTTCGTTTAACACGTCATAAAACGTTTAATTGTCTTATACGCCTCTGTTGACTGCACCCATGGGCTAGGGGTAGCGTCTTCGATTCGTAATCAAAACGTCTTCGGTCTTCGGTCTTGGGTTCCAAACCCGCCACTGCTTAAAATTCGATAAATAATCGGCACTGCTAACCGAAGACTTCTGGCAAAAGAAGACCCTCTCATTCTGTCAAAGAGGGCGGAAGAGCGGACAGCGGTATTCTCTTATCCTTGGGGTGGGAAACTGCCCCCAAAGGCGGAAGAATCAGCAATTATCAACGGCATGAGGATACAGAAAGCAATGGAAACCACTGCATTAAAGACACGTAACGTGTATCCACAGGACATGTGACCTGTAACTGAGAAAAGTGTCATTGGAAAAAGATTCTGGAGTAGTCCCCCATTCGGATCTCCGTGAGGGGACTGCCAAGGTTGAGGTGATCATGAAAAAAAGTTTCAATAATCAACGAAAGAATAACGTTCTACGAATGAAGCTTGAACGTGGTAGGGAAATAGAAAATCTGAAAAGGAGACTGTGGTGTCACCGCCAGACACCACACTTGCTAGGTGGTAGCCTTTAAATCGGCCGCGGTCCATTAGTATATGCCGGACCCGCGTGTCGCAACTGTCAGTGATTGCAGACCGAGCGCCGCCACACGGCAGGTCTAGAGAGACTTCCTAGCACTCGCCCCAGTTGTACAGCCGACTTTGCTCGGAAAGGTTCACTGACAAATACGCTCTCATTTGCCGAGACGATAGTTAGCATAGCCTTCAGCTACGTCATTTGCTACGACCTAGCAAGGCGCCATTACCAGTTTATATTGAGATTGTTATTAATGTACCATCAAGAGCGATGTACTTCAATTATGGATTAAAGTTAAGTATTCCAAGATATTTGTACTTTATTTTGCAATTCTCAAGACATTGTCCTGTTCCAGACCTCATGCCAGTCTGCGTGAGCGTAAACGCGTGCCTTTCGGCTACCTCCGAGTGGCTTGGCTGTCTTGCCAAGTCACTACAGAAAATGCAAAGCCTCAGTCTAGATATAGTAGGGGTCAATGAAGTGAAATGGAAAAAAGATAAGGATTTCTGGTTAGATGAGTATAGGGTAATACCAACACCAGCAGAAAATAGTACAGGGTGAGTCACTAACTATTGCCATCAAGAATACCTCCGAAAGTGTGATAATAGCTGAAAAGTTTGTGGGACAAAAGTTGCAAGGAACAACGGGGGCCGTGATATGATGTTGGTTTTTTGTTGCTAGATGGGGTCACTTCAGAGATATGAAGGTCAACTTTGTTTATCTTTCAGCGTATAAGTCTCTACCTCTCACTGAATTTCGTTGGCATTCTCCGTAAATGAGAAGCATATCGACTTGTTTTTCGAAGGAATACATCATTCACATTCGCTTGATTCGACGATACTAGTCTTACCGTTGCTATTACTGTTGTGTTTAGAAACCTTCGAATGTTGTTTACATGTCAATGGCACATTAGATGGATACGCCGTATTTGGCGAATATTTACTAACTGCACGATATACGAGAGAGGTCAGAGGATGTGCTTCGATAAGTGCCGAAGTGATACGGAATACCACTCAATCCATGATAAGATTTCAGCACTGCACTCATACCAATGGTCATCACTTCGAATACTTTCTGTAAATGGAAGTTCATGCCACCTTTTCGACCTTCGTTGACCTTCAAAGAACTTACTGTTACATATCATTGGATTCGTCTCGATAGCCGCTAACACAAAGTAAGTACCAAACTATAGCATTCCATTTAAAAAATAAAACAAAGTTGACCTTCATATCTCTGACGCGAGCCCACCTAGCAACAAAAAACAAACGTCTTATTATGATGTTCAAGAGAATAGCCAGGAAAAATCAGTACGCAAAGAAGTGAGATACAGGAGGACTAAGGGATGACAAGACGCACTTGGGAATATCCCAGTACGCAGTACAGCTGAAGAGGTATGGATATCTCTAAAAAAGGTAATCACAAAAGTTGGAAAGAAAACCATAGGTTCAAAGGAGTTAACTGCGAAGAAACCATGGATAACAGAAGAAATACTTCAGTTGATCGATGAAAGAAGGAAGTAAAAAAATGTTAAGGGAAATTCAGGTATACAGAAATACAATTCGCTGAGGAAGGTAATGTATAAGAAGTACAGGGAACCTAAGACGAAATGGCTGCATGACAAATGTGAAGAAGTCGAAAAAGAAATGATTGTCGGAAGGACAGACTCAGTATACAGGAAAGTCAAAACAACCTTTGGTGACATTAAAATCAAGGGTGATAACATTACGAGTGCAACGGAAATTGCACTGTTAAATGCTAAGGAGAGAGCGGATAGATGGAAAGAATACATTGAAAGCCTCTATGAGGGATATGTCTGATGTGACAGAAGAAGAAACAGGAGTCATATAGAAGAAATAAGGGATCCAGTGATAGAATCAGAATTTAAAAGACTTTTGGAGGACTTAAGATCAAATAAGGCAGATGGGGTATATAACATTCCCTCAGAATTTCTAAAATGATTGGGGAAACTGGCAACATAACGACTATTCACGTTGGTGACATACCGTCAGACATTCAGAAAGATATCAGCCACGCAATTCCGAAGACTGCAAGTGCTGACAAGGGCGCACAATCAGCTTAGCAACACATGCATGCGAGTTGCTGACGAGAATAATATACAGAAGAAAGGAAAAGAAAACTGAGGATGAGTTAGATGACTATCAGTTTGACTTTAAAAAAGGTAAAGGCACCAGAGGGGCAATTATGGCCTTAGATTGATAATGTAGGCAAGACTAAAGAAAAATGAAGACACGTTCATAGGATTTGTCGACCTGGAAAAAGCATTCGACAATGTAAAATGGTGCAAAATATTCGAAATTCTGAGAATAACAGAAGTAAGCTATAGGGAGTGACGGTTAACATACAATATGTACAAGACCCAAGAGGGAATAATAAGAGTCGACGGCCAAGAACGAAGTGCTCAGATTAAAAAGGGTGTAAGACAGGAATGTAGTTCTTCGCGTCTACTGTTCAATCTCTACATCGAAGAAACAGTGATAGAAATAAAAGAAAGGTTCAGAAGTGGAATTAAAATTCGAGGTGAAAGGATATCAGTGGGGCGATTCGCTGATGACATTGCTATCGTGAGAGAAAGTGGAGAGGAATTATGTGATCTGCTGAATGAAAGGAACAGTCGAATGAGTACAGAATATGGATTGAGCGTAAATTGAAGAAAAATGAAAGTAATGAGAAGTAGCAGGAATGAGAACAACGAGAAACTTAACATCAGGATTGATGGTGACGAAGTAGATGAAGTTAAGGAATTCTGTTACCTAGGCAGCAAAATAACCAATGACGGAAGGAGCAAGGAGGACATCATAAGCAGACTAGAACTGGCAAAAAGGGCATTCCTGGCCAAGAGAAGTCTACTAGTATCAAATATAGGCTTTAATTTGAGGATGAAATTTCTGATAATGTGCGTCTGGAGCACAACATATACGGTAGTGAATCACAGACTGTGGGAAAACTGGAACGGAAGAGAATCGAAGTATTTGAGATGTGGTGTCACAGACGAATGTTGACAATTAGGTAGGCTGATAAGCTAAGGAATAAGGAGGTTCTTCGCAGAATCGGAGAAGAAAGGAATATGTGATAATCACTGACAAGGAGAAGGGGCAGGATGACAGAATATCTGTTAAGACAGCAGGGAATGAGGTCGGTGGTTGTAGAGGGAGCTGTAGAGGGTAGAAACTATAGAAGAGGGCAGAGATTGTAATACATCCAGCAAATAATTGAGTACGTAGGTTGAAAGTGCTACTCGGAGACGAAGAGGTGGGTAGAGGAGAGGAATTCGTGACGGGGCGCATCGAACCAGTCAGAATAGAATACGGAGGACCCCCCCCCCCCCCCCAAAAAAAGCTTATGCTAACACTGTGTATGGTTTTATACAAGATCTTCGGTAATTCCCATTACAGACTTCCAGAACTTATAGGGTGATTGAATGCATAATATTTTAAATAAGAACATATGTCCTCCGTAAACGTACCATTTCCGTGCTATTGCCTTTTGCAGGCATATTTGCTAGGTACGTGTACAACAGGAGGTGGTGACATCGGCGGACGTCATCTGACCCGACCCGGCTTGGGCCTTATTCCCGTGTCTGTGAGTGTTAAGAGTAGTATGGCTGAGTACACTTCTGAATGCCGAAGCTGACGGTAATAGTAGAGCTGCTCGTCGCCTTTGCCAAGATCGTTCTCCGCAGCGTCCCACTGCATCACATAACCTTTTTGTCACAATTGCGCAACGGCTCCGAGAAAGAGTACCTTGACCATCAGCAGGCGTGACTGGTGCTGCAAGGAGATGCCGAACATCCGAAGTGGAATAGGCTGTACTGCATCACGTTGAAGAGAACCTGTCAAAGAGTACATAAGTTTTTTCCCTGGCTCTTAATGAGAGGAGTTGTAAAACAAGTACTGGGCCATGCCAAATCAAATAATTGCAAAATTGGTCATGTTACATATACACTATGTGATCAAAAGTATCCTGACCCCCCTCCCCCCCCCAATAAAACATACGTTTTTCATATTAGATGTTTGTGCTGCCACCTACTGCCAGGTACTCTATATCAGCGACCTCAGTAGTCATTAGACGTTGTGAGAGAGCAGAATGGGGCGCTCCACCGACTCACGGACTTCGAACGTGGTCAGGTGATTGGGTGACAGTTGTCTCATACGTCTGTACGCGAGATCTACACGCTCCCAAACAACCCTAGGTCCACTGTTTCCGATGTGATAATGAGCTGGAAACGTGAAGGGACACGTACAGCTCAAAAACGTATACGACGACATCGTCTGTTGACTGACAGCCGACAGTCGAAGAGGGTCGTAAAGTGTCATAGGCAGACATCTATCCAGATCATCACACAGGAATTGCAAACTCCATCAGGATCAAATGAAAGTACTATGACAGTTAGGCGAGAGGTGAGAAAACTTGGATTTCATGGTCGAGCGGCTGCTCATAGGTCACACATCACACCGGTAAATGACAAACGACGCTTGGTGTAAGGAGCTTAAACTCTGAACAGTGAAAAAAAGTTGGCGAATCACGGTACACAATGTGGCGATCTGATGGTAGGATGTGGATATGGCGAATGCCCAGTGAACGTCATCTGCCAGCGTGTGTAGTGCCAACATTAAAAAGGTGTTACGGTGTGTTCGTGTTGTTCATGGAGGGGCTTGCACCCCTTGTTTTTTTGCGTGGTACTATCACAGTACAGGCCTACATTGATGTTTTAAGCACCTTATTGCTTTCCACTGTTGAAGAGTAATTCGGGGATGGCGATTGCATCTCTCAACGCGATCGAACACCCATTCATAATGCACGGCCTTTGACGTAGTGGTTACACGACAATAACATCTCTGTAATGGACTGGCCTGCACAGAGTCCTGACGTGAATCCTATAGAACACCTTTGGGATGTTTTGGAACAGGCCTCACCGACCGATATCGATACATCTCCTCCGTGCGGCACTCCGTGAAGAATGGGCTGCCATTCCCCAAGAAACCTTCCAGCATCTGATTGGGCGTATGCCTGCGAGAGTGGAAGCTGTCATCAAGGCTAAGGGTTGGCCAACACCATACTGAATTCCAGAATTACCGATGGAGGGCACCGCGAATTTGTAAGTTATTTTCAACCAGGTGTCCGGGTACTTTCGATCACATACTGCATGTTTTCAAATAACCAGCGAAACGGTACATTTACTGACATGGATTCCAAATCAAAATTTTGTCTACTCATTCCCCTCTACAAGTCCAAGGGGACTATCTGAACATCCTGTAAATTTCATAGGACAGTATATAAAGCGTGTCATGGAGGACGAGGAAAACAGTGCAGTCGTTGTCGTAAGGAGGAAACGGAGTGACTTTCTGATCATTGGCTTTCGGTCCACGGGTGGTGGCATTTCCATGGTTAAAGTGTATCCGCATGGCAAAATGGCGTTATCTAAAACTGGCGCCGAGGCAATTGTGGTGCACCGCAGGCCATGGATATAGATGTGTACAGACGAACAGACGTGCAACTGTTGATCATATGACCACGCTGATGAACCAAATGGCTACGAAATGTTTTTCCTGAACTACTGTTCAACTCATGTTGCTGCGCGTGGTTTTCTGCTGCAAATGTCTGTTCCATGCGCCCACGCTTACTGATGTTCATTGACGACGAAGCCTGGAATTTGCATGCCAGAAATACAACTGGACGTCCGCTGACTGGTGTCAGGTGATTGTTTTATGTTCCATCGTGGAGATGGCTGCTGGTGTGTATGGCGTGAATTTTCTGAAAGCGGACACACTGCAGGAATCGCCGCAATACATCCAGGGCATAGGTGTAAACGTTATGGTCTGGGGAACGTTTCCGTGGAATTCTCTGGGTGATCTCGTCATTCTGTAAGGAAAAATGGAAATTAAGTCCCATGTTTCTTGACAGAGCATAAGGGAACGATGGGAGAGACACGCGCCACCGTACTAGGCAAGGTGTTAGTAGAGGTGGTTTGCCATTGCCTTCCTCCGACCTTAAGGGGGATGAATGATGTTGGAGACCCCATCCAGTCATCTCGGGGCTGGTGAAAATCCCTGACCCCACCGGGAATCGAACCCGGGATCCCGCGCTACGGAAGCAAGAACGCTACCGCGAGACCACGATCGGTGGACTTCTGGAGTGCACAATAGGACAACTCAAGTATACATCTATCCTTGGGAACTATGTCTACCCTTTCACGCAGTTCGTTTTTCCTCGGCACTTTGGCATCTACCAGCACCTCTACGCAACGTGTTGCATTGATAGCATTAAACGTGACTGGTTCGAAGGGCAGCGGGGTGAATCTACCGTTCTCACCTAGCCACCGAACTCCCCAGATTGAAATGCAGTCAAGAATCTGTGGTATCACCTCGATCGCGCTGTTCGTGTCTTGGATCCTCATCCAACAAACCTTGCACAGCTGGAGCCGGCGTGGCTCCACATTCCTGTCAGTGACTCTCTTCCGCACTGCAAGTGGTGGTTGTTCAGGCTTTTGACAGGTGGTCACATAAATGTGAGTGGACAATGTATAAAGGTTCTACGAACACTAGCTCTCCTATTTTATGTATAGGCGTGCTAAAGTCTCTTCAGGTTATCAGCATGTTGGCTGAAATTCATCGCTGTTGCGTATCAAGCAAGAGGTACGCAACAAATACCGCGGGGGGCCACCACACAGGCACAACCACTTTCTGGCGACTCTCAGTTCCGTAGTAGCCTCCAGATTGGTCACAACCCGAGACCCATTCCTGCCACCGCACCACTTCTTTAGGCGCGTCGTGTACATCTGTCGATAGTGTGGGCAACCAATAGAGAACCGCAGGTTACTTCTACATTCTACTGTCGGACGAGAGAATTCTGACTCCTAGAGGCACAAAAATACCACACGCTGCGGACCTTCAAACAGAGTGTCCCAGACTGCAGCGCCATCTGTTGTTGAAAATTGTAACTACTGTAATTTCGAAAGTTTGTCTGCCTGAAAATGTACTGTTGTCCCAAGCATATTGCAACAAACGGTGTATTTCTATCGCTGCTCGTTTAGTTTTTATTGCCGTTTCAAATATACCGGTCATTTTTGAAACACCCTGTATATATATATATATATATATATATATATATATATATATATATATATATATATATATATATATATATATAATGACTTTTGAACACTATTAAGGTAAATACGTTGTTTGTTCTCTATCAAAATCTTTCATTTGCTAACTATGCCTATCAGTAGTTGGTGCCTTCAGTAGTTAGAATCCTTTATTTAGCTGGCAGTATTGGCGCTCGCTGTATTGCAGTGGTTCGAGTAACGAAGATTTTTGTCAGGTAATTGATTCATGAAAGGTATAGGTTATTGTTAGTCACGGCCATTCTTTAGTAGGGATTATTGAAAGTCAGATGGCGTTGCGCTAAAAATATTGTGTGTCAGTTTAGTGATGATCAGAATAAGTAAAGAGAGAAATGTCTGAGTACGTTCAGTTTTGCTTAGCTGTTTGAAAATCAAATAACGTAAGGGGTTTACCGGCACAGTAATTCATAAATTATACTAAGGGGAGGTTTCAATTGTAATATACACTCAGGTGACAAAAGTCATAAGATACGTCCTCAAGTCTGTCGGACATCATTTTGCCCGGCGTAGTGCAGCAATTCGCCGTAGTATGGACTCAACAAGTCGTTTGAAGTCGCCTGCAGAAATACTGAGCCATGCTGCCTCTATAGCAGTCCATAATTGCGAATGTGTGCAGGATTTTGTCCATGAACTGACCTTTAGATTATGTCTCATGAATGTTCGATGGCATTCATGTCGTGGGATCTGGGTGTCCAAATCATTCGCTAGAATTGTCCCGAAAGTTCTTAAAGTTAATCGCGAACAGTTGGGAGTCGGTGACGTGACATCGTTCTTCGGGAATATGAAGTCTATAAATACCTGCAAATTGTCTCCAAATAGCCGAACATAATTTACAGTCAATGATCGGTTCAGTTGGACCATAGGATCCATCTGTCCCATGTAAACACAGCTCATACCATTATGGATCCACCACCAGCTTGCACAGTGCCATGTTGACCACTTGGACCCATGGCTTCATGAGATCTGCGCCACCCTCGAACCCTGCCATCAGCTCTTAACAACTGAAATCGGGGCTCTTCTGACCAGGTCACGGTTTTCCAGTCGTCTAGGGTCGAAGCGACATGCTCTTGAGCCCAGGAGAGGCGCTGCAGGCGATATAGTGCTGTTAGCAATTGCACTCCCGCTGGTCGTCTGCATCCATAGCTTATTAACGCCACTTTTGACCACATTGTCCTGAAGTATACGTTCGTCGTACGTCCTACATTGATTTCTGCGCTTATTTCACGTAGTGCTGCTTGTCTGCTAGCACTGACATCTCTAAGCAAACGCCACTGCTCTCTGTCATTAAGTGAAGGCCGTCGGCCACTGCGTTGTCCGTGGTGAGAGGTAATGTTTGAAATTTGGTATTCTCGGCACACTCTTGACACTGTGGATTTCGGAATATTGAATTCACTAGCGATTTCTGAAATAAAATGTCCCATGCGTCTAGTTACAGCTACCACTCCGGGTTCAAAGACTGTTAATTCCCGTGGTCCGGCCATAATCACGTTGAAAACCTTTTCCCACGGTTCATCTGAGTACAAATGACGGCTCCACCAATGGAGCGCGCTTTTAAACCTTGTGTATGCGATACTAACGCCATCAGTATACCTGCATATCCCTATCCCATGACTTTTGCCACCTCATTCTACTTTGTTATTTCTTATTATGTTGCCACGTCTCTGTTAAGTGTCGCTTTATCAGACAACCGTCGTTAGGGAACTGTAGCAGGGGAACATTTTTCTGTTCACGTGCATTGTTGGGCCGAATTAAGAGCAGCATTCATTTACTATATTCACAACAGTCATATATATTATGTATTATTTGTAATTTGACAGTCTGTTGCATGCTACTCGTCACCTATATTATATATTCTTTTGCCATGTGCTTCTATTGATTCTTGAACAAAGGTAAAATGTGGTTCTGATGCTCAACTATTTTAGATTTGTTTTAGGAACCCTGTTATTCTTTACTTTCTCTGCCTTTCTATATTTATTTTTAACAAACTGTTATATATGTATTTTTGCCGACTCTTTGTAGTACTCTGTCGTGTAATCATGTTTTTGACATGGTGTTACTACGAATTCAGCCTTTTCCAGAGTTCTGAAGATGAGAGATTAATCTGCTGAAATCAGTTAAAACTGAATCTAATAAAATGTTTGTGCAGTTGATGACTGATTTTTGTCTTTGTTAGAATAATACTTACCACATCTATGAAAAAATCGTAATTTCTACATCCCTTTTGCGTAATATGCAATGAAATGTATTTTCGAGAAAATTGGAGAAGACTGTGTGTCACGAAATTACTTTAATAACTATGAGAGTAACAAAATCTCACAACTTGACAACGTCATGGTTTACACAATGCAGAACAGAAATGTGCACTAACCATTGTACGTATTTTATTAACAGGACAAGCGCATGACTTCGAAAGCGCTGGACCACATGAAACTATCACTAATATAAAAGAATCCATTGTATAGCGCCAACCAATCATCCCATAAAACATACTATGAGCCAATGGCATGCGAAACGGAGATGTTGCCTGCTAGTGCGATTCAACGGTGATGTGTTGTCGCTGCATCAGCAAGTAGTTACTCTAGTTGTGCAGTAGCAGGCCCTCTTTTGGAGGGTTTTGTTGTTGGTTAGAGTGTACATCGATATCATGAGGCGAATGAATGTTGTCAAAATGTTAAAGTTGCAATGTGCCGCGTACCCCAATTAAAGTTTCACGATCAACATTTCATCATCAGTCTTATATAACACCAAAAACAAAATTACCTAATTAAGCTTTTCTCTAGGTCCAGAGACTTATTTTCTAAAATAGAGCACAAGAAAACAATTTGCTTGTTATCACTATAGGAATTTCGTTTCTCATTTATTTTGTTCGATATTGACTTCTATTTGTCTTCTTGACCTTCTTAGGCTTGTTATCAGTACAGAAATTCAGTTTCTCATTTATTTTGTTCGATATTGACTTCTATCTGTCTTCTTGACCTTCTTGGGCTCGCATCTGCGCAAACTGGACGAGCTCCGCCATTGTTCTGTGTTACCGTAGGATTGTATAATAATCTGATTTGGATCGCTCTATAGTTACGTCAGGAGCACTGACATAAAAGAATCAATTGTATAGCGCCAAATATGTTCTGAGAATTGTGGATTTGCGCTGTTGAACTCTAAGACGCAAATGGCGACAGACAAAAGTTAATAGAAATTCGCGTGTATGTGAAAATATCGATTCGCGAAGCTTACAGCAACTACCATCGTCATACCTTAGCAGCAGATCTTGCCCAGAACCCGAGCAAATTGTGGTCCTAAGTAAAATCGCTAAGTGGGTCTAAGGCTTCTACTCAGTCACTTGCTCACCAGCCTCCCGCGGCAGTAGAAGACAGAAAAAGTAAATCCGGAATTTTAAATTTCGCATTTAAGAAATCGTGCAAACGTACCATCGCTTGACCATCGCACACTACTGTTTGGAGGAAGTTGTAATAAGCGTCGCTGATGTAGAGAAACAACTGAAACAGTTGAAAGCAAATAAGTCGCCAGGGCTGACGGAATTCCAGTTCGAATTTACAAAGAGTACTCTACATCATTGGCCTCCTACTTAACTTGTATCTAACCTGAAGCTCTCACCAAGCGCAAAGCCCCAAGCCACTGGAAAAAAGCACAGCTGACTTGTGTGTATAAGAAGGGTAAGAGAACGAATTTACAAAATTACAGACCAATACCCTTAACGACAGTGTTCCGCAAAATTCTTGAACATATTCTCAATTCGAATATAATGAATTTCCTTGAGACGGTTAAGTTTCTGTTCACGAATCAGCACCGTTTAGAAACAATCGATCGTGCGGAAATCAGGGTGTCCTTTTCTCAAATGATATACTGCGAACTATGGATGAACGACTACAGGCTGATTGCATGTTTCTAGATTTTCGTAAAGTAACTGACATATTGACCCACTACAGACCGACATACGGATTAGGTTCCCAGGTATGTGAGTGCTTCGAAGACTTCTTAAGTAATAGAACCCAGTATGCTGTCCTCGACGGCGAGTGTTTATCAGACAAATGTATCGTCGAGTGGCCCAGGGAAGAGTGAAAGAACAGCTGTTATTTTCTGTATACGTAAATAACCTAACGGACAAGATAAGCAGCAGTCTGAGGTTATTTGCTGATGGTGCTATGGTGTACGGGGCGATCGTCGTTGAGTGACTGTAGACACAATTTCTAGTTAGTGTGATATATGGCAGCTAGCTCTAAATGCAGAAAAATGTAAGTTAATGCAGATGAGCAGGAAAAACAAACCTATAATGTTCAAAAAGTGTGCTGCTTGACACAGTCACGTCTATTAAATATCTAGGCGTAACGTTGCGAAGTAATATGAAATGGAATGAACACGTAAGTACTATAATAGCAAAGGCGAAAGCTGGACTTCAGTTTATTGGGAGAATTTTAGGAAAGTGTGGTTCATTTGTAAATGAGACCGCATATAGCACACTAGTGCGACCCAATGTTGGGTACTGCTCGATTGTTTGAGGTCCGTTCCAGGTCTGATTAAAGTAAGACACAAAAGAAATTGAGAGGTGGACTGCTAGATTTGTTACCGGTTGGTTCGAACAACACGCAAGTATTACGGACATGCTGGAGGAACTCAAATGGGAATCGCTGGAAGGAAGGCGACGTTCTTTAAAGAAACAGTAATTAAAAAAAAAAAAAAAAAAAAAAAAAAAAAAAAAAAAAAAAAAAAAGTTAGAGAACCGGCATTTGGCCGGCCGAAGAGGCCGTGCGGTTAAAGGCGCTGCAGTCTGGAACCGCAAGACCGCTACGGTCGCAGGTTCGAATCCTGCCTCGGGCATGGATGTTTGTGATGTCCTTAGGTTAGTTAGGTTTAACTAGTTCTAAGTTCTAGGGAACTAATGACCTCAGCAGTTGAGTCCCATAGTGCTCAGAGCCATTTGAACCGGCATTTGAAGCTGATTGCCGATCTATTCTACTGCCGCCAGCATACGCCATGCGTAAAGACTACGAAGATAAGGTTCGAGAAATTATGGCTCATACGGAGGCGTATAAATAGTCCTTTTTCTCTTGCTCTATTTGCGAGTGGAACAGAAAATGAAATGTCTAGTAGTGGTACTTGGTACCCTCCGCCATGCATAATACGGTTGCTTGCGGAGTATATACGTAGATGGAGACAAAAAATATTATAATATTCAGGTGAAACATTATCTGTGCATTTGATTTACATATGTGCCGGATATAGACTGGGAGACTCAAACGTTCATAACGGGTGGCAGGGACAAAGAATCCAGTGAAATTTTTTTAAGTGCTTTATCTGAAAATTACCTTGAGCAGTTAAACAGAGAACCGACTCGAGGCGATAAAATGTTAGACCTTCTGGTGACAAACAGGCCCGAACTATTTGAAACAGTTAACGCAGAACAGGGAATCAGCGATCATAAAACGGTTACTGCATCGACGATTTCAGCCGTAAATAGAAATATTATAAAAGGTAGGAAGATTTTTCTGTTTAGCAAAAGTGAAAAAAAGCAGATTACAGAGTACCTGACGGCTAAACACAAAAGTTTTGTCTCAAGTACAGATAACGTTGAGGATCAGTGGACAAAGTTCAAAACCATCGTACAATATGCGTTAGATGAGTATGTGCCAAGCAAGATCGTAAGAGATGGAAAAGAGCCACCGTGGTACAACAACCGAGTTAGAAAACTGCTGCGGAAGCAAAGGGAACTTCACAGCAAACATAAACATAGCCAAAGCCTTGCAGACAAACAAAAATTGCGCGAAGCGAAATATTGTGTGAGGAGGGCTATGCGAGAGGCGTTCAATGAATTCGAAAGTAAAGTTCTATGTACTGACTTGGCAGAAAATCCTAAGAAATATTGGTCTTATGTCAAAGCGGTAGGTGGATCAAAACAAAACGTCCAGACACTCTGTGACCAAAATGGTACTGAAACAGAGGATGACAGACTAAAGGCCGAAATTCTAAATGTCTTTTTCCAAAGCTGTTTCACAGAGGAAGATTGCACTGTAGTTCCTTCTCTAGATTGTCGCACAGATGACAAAATGGTAGATATCGAAATAGACGACAGAGGGATAGAGAAACAAAATCGCTCAAAAGAGGAAAGGCCTCTGGACCTGATGGGATACCAGTTCAATTTTACACAGAGTACGCGAAGGAACTTGCCCCCCTTCTTGCAGCGGTGTACCGTAGGTCTCTAGAAGAGCGTAGAGTTCCAAAGGATTGGAAAAGGGCACAGGTCATCCCCGTTTTCAAGAAGGGACGTCGAACAGATGTGCAGAACTATAGACCTATATCTCTAACGTCGATCAGTTGTAGAATTTTGGAACACGTATTATGTTCGAGTATAATGACTTTTTTGGAGTCTAGAAATCTACTCTGTAGGAATCAGCATGGGTTTCGAAAAAGACGATCGTGTGAAACCCAGCTCGCGCTATTCGTCCACGAGACTCAGAGGTCCATAGACACGGGTTCAATGGTAGATGTCGTGTTTCTTGACTTCCGCAAGGCGTTCGATACAGTTCCCCACAGTCGTTTAATGAACAAAGTAAGAGCATATGGACTATCAGACCAATTGTGTGGTTGGATTGAAGAGTTCCTAGATAACAGAACGCAGCATGTCATTCTCAATGGAGAGAAGTCTTCCGAAGTAAGAGTGATTTCAGGTGTGCCGCAGGGGAGCGTCGTAGGACCGTTGCTGTTCACAATATACATAAATGACCTTGTGGATGACATCGGAAGTTCACTGAGGCTTTTTGCGGATGATGCTGTGGTATATCGAGAGGTTGTAACATTGGAAAATTGTACTGAAATGCAGGAGGATCTGCAGCGAATTGACGCATGGTGCAGGGAATGGCAATTGAATCTCAATGTAGACAAGTGTAATATGCTGCGAATACATAGAAAGAAAGATCCCTTATCATTTAGCTACAAAATAGCAGGTCAGCAACTGGAAGCAGTTAATTCCATAAATTATCTGGGAGTACGCATTAGGAGTGATTTAAAATGTAATGATCATATAAAGTTGATCGTTGGTAAAGCAGATGCCAGACTGAGATTCGTTGGAAGAATCCTAAGGAAATGCAATCCGAAAACAAAGGAAGTAGGTTACAGTACGCTTGTTCGCCCACTGCTTGAATACTGCTCAGCAGTGTGGGATCCGTACCAGATAGGGTTGATAGAAGAGATAGAGAAGATCCAACGGAGAGCAGCGCGCTTCGTTACAGGAACATTTAGTAATCGCGAAAGCGTTACGAAGATGATAGATAAACTCCAGTGGAAGACTCTGCAGGAGAGACGCTCAGTAGCTCGGTACGGGTTTTTGTTGAAGTTTCGAGAACATACCTTCACCGAAGAGTCAAGCAGTGTATTGCTCCCTCCTACGTATATCTCGCGAAGAGACCATGAACAGTACGAGACTGGAATAGAGGGGAGAACCGATAGAGGTACTCAAGGTACCCTCCGCCACACACAGTCAGGTGGCTTGCGGAGTATGGATGTAGATGTAGATGTAGATATATTGTTCCTGAACGCACGCACAGTTCGTGTCTCTATTAATTTGCTTCAGGTTACCTGTAAAGTAAATTTTGTAGCTATCCGCGCATATTCATGAAGGTGGAGTGTAGACATTGAGGGAGGTATATTATCTTAAAACGAAGTTTTTGCTGATTACTACATTTCGAGAGAACCATATGTGCAGTCTTCGGTTAATGTTTGCTGTAAGATTTAAAACTTTTTAAACATAAAATTTATATTATTCTGTATTTTTGGGTCGACGGTGTTCTGACTGGTTTGACGCAGCTCATCGCAAATAACTCCCCCTTACCAGCCTCTTCAACTCAGAGTAGTACATGCAACCTATTTCCTACGTTATTTGCTGGATGTATTGCAATCTCTGTCCTCTTCTAGTTTTTGCTCTCTAAAGCCCCCTCATCTGGTACCAGGTAGGTTATTCCCTGATGTCGTAACACATCTCCTATCATCCTGTCACTTCTTGTCAGCGTTTTCCATGTACTCCTTTCCTTAACGATTCTGCAGAGAAACTCTTCGTTTCTTACTTTATCAGTCCGCCTAATTTTCAACATTCTATCACACTACCACATTTAAAATGCTAATATTCTCTTCTGTTTCGGTTTCTCCACTGTCCATGATTCACTATGACGCAATGATGTATTTCAAACGTACATTATCAGATATTTCTTCCTCAAATTAAGGCCTGTGTTTGACACTAGTAGACTTCTCTTGGCGAAGAATGCCATCTTTGCTTGTGCTTGTATGCATCTTATGTCCTCTTTGTTTCGTCCGTCATGGGTTATTTTGCTTCCAAGATAGAAGAATTCCTTCATCTACTTTCGTCGTTCTTCGGTTTACTCTCAAACCCATTTCTTTACTCATCAGACGCTTCATTCCGTTCAACAGTTTCTTGTACGCATTCTAGGCACATTTATTTTCTAAGCCCATTGGCGTGCAGTTTAGAGCGTTCTAGGCCTCGCACTTCCTTTGTGAGCATAAGTCTGAAGACTGGGCTATGTGACAGTGTAAGCGAGCGGTATTCTGTATTTTCCAGTGGTTTCCACCCACGTCTGGTTAGGGAGTCTACTTTTTTTTCTCGTAGCGTTTTTCTCTTTCTACATCCCCTACTCAACTTCCTGTAGTTTGTAGTTCTACATGTGGACTCACGATCCGTGTTACATTTGTTTTTGACAGTAGGTCAACCTAAGAACGTACGTGTTTACCCGGCTAGAATGTTATGGGTGAGGTCGTAAGCTCATCTACGTACGCAAGCCTTCACACAAGCAACTGAAAAATACCCCGTTCTAGATGTGGCTTGTGATTTATAGGAGTCCTTGCTATTTTCGAGACTCTTAGTTTTCATGCTACTCTATTCTCCGAACGTTAGCTGCCAAATTTGCAAACTGACATACAGGCACTTCTACGGAAGTGTGTTTTGGTTGGTCAGGATCCCTATGACCCCCCAGCACACCGCCAATTAGATCAGCGCCGGAGCAGACACTGGAGTGCTGGATCAGTCACTTCCATAAATGCCAAGGAGAATCAGATGGACTTGTACACGCCAGAAGCCCCGATAAAACGTGTTCCAGTCATTTATCTTGTCTTATTGCTGTGGAAAAAATGACATACACGCTGTCAATCGAAGCTCGTGATTTACACACTGTGGAATAATGTGGTTCTGTTAACAGTGTGATCAAATCCTCCAGTGTCGAAACGTCCTACAAACTGTCCCCTTCAACTACAACACAAAATACTCATTCTTGTAACTTCTATCAAATGCACATGCGTCGGATACAGTCAAAACGGATAAAAAGAAAACAAAACACTTGCAGCTAACAGACTTTATTAATCAACGCTGTTAGTAAGGTACTTGTTAGCACCACTAATAAGAGTGCTTCGTACCCGCTCTTTTTTCATGTAATTATTTGTGAAACTATCGACAAATGGGGACATTTGTGTTACAGTAGTCTAGTGCACTCTGGCGCGACATTTACAAACGTAGTGAGCGTTTAATAGAGTGGAGAGAATTTGCATTTCTAAAAATTAAAGAGGCATCCTATTAACAATAAAGAAGGAAGGTTGTTTCGACTAAGCTGCGGAAATTTCGCTGGGAAGTACGTATACATTGGAGAAAGACATTCGTGGCCGTTGATTTGTACGCCTAGTTACAGTCATGGAAACCGCAAATATTTACAGTGGAAACGGTTTACTCACTCTTTTCCCATCTGTCGCTTTTTCATTTCACTGCTCTTATACACTGACGGGAAAAAAATAGCAACACCAAGAGGGAGTTGTGTGATAGAAACGAAAGTTGGTAGGTGTGTTTCTACATCTGAAAAATGTCTATTCAAATTCCGCGCCAGTCGCATAAGAGTGGTGCTAGTAGCGCCACCATGAGAATGCAAATCAGGTTTGCTTTAAACACACGCTGTAACAGTCGTGGCCATCAGCCATCTTTGAGTTTGTACGTGGTGAGCTGGAGTTAGTCAAGAATGCCCATTAGGTGAGAATGAGGCCATTCACGGGAGTGTACGTTCGCAAGAAGACCGGGCTCCGGACGGCCGCGTACCACTACCGAGAGGAAGACCACTGTGTTCAGTGTATGGCTCTGCTGCATCGTACTGCATCTGTTGCAGTGATGTGAGCAGCAGCTGGAACCACAGTGATGCAACGAACTGTGACACTAAGAACTGTAGCAATTCGGTTACTTCAAGGAAAGCTCCGTGCCAGACGCCGTGTAGCGTGCATTCCACTGATCCCAACCACCGCCATTTGCAACTCCAGTGGTGTCAAGCGGGAGCTCACTGAGGGGTCTGTTGTGTTTTCTGATGAAAGCTAATTCTGCCGCAATGTCAGTGATGGAGGTGTGTTTGTTAGAAGGAGGCCAGATGAGGACCTGCAGACAACCTGTCTGCGTGCTAGACACACTGGAGTTATGGCCTGGGGTGCGATTCCGTATGACAGCAGGAACACTCTCGTTGTTATCCCACACACCGTGACTCTAAAACTGTGCGACTTCCTGGTGAATTGAACTGTTGTGCTGCCATTCCAGGAGGTGTTTCCCAACAGAATAACACTCACCCACATAACTTTGTTGGAACCCAACATGTTCTACGGAGTGTCAACATATTGCCTTGGCGTGCTTGATCACCAGATTTGTCTCCAATCGATCACATATGGGATATAATCGAACGACAACTCCAGCGTCTTCCACAAAAAGTTGCCCCTGTATTGACCGACTAAGTGCAAAAGGCATGGAACTGGAGTACATAAACTGACATCAAGTACTTGTTAACGCAATGCATGCACGTTTGTATTCTACCTTCTGGCGGTTACACCGGTTGTTAATGTACCAACATATCACATTTGCAATGCCTTACCTCGCGATTACATTAACCAGTGATCTTGCAATGTTAATTACTTAAATATGTTACCCAGACACATCCATTCCCAAAATTGTCTCTCATTTAACATGGAGCATTAGCTGGTGTCTTATGGGATATATTCTTGGGTAATTCCTCGCGTAGACAAACAGTATTCGTAGCACAAAATAAAGTAATCAGAATTACGTATGCGTTCACACACGTACATCTTGTAGGCGTCTCTTGAAGCAGCTGCGAATATTAGCCACAGCCACATTGTGCGTTAATTCACGTATGATATTTCTTGTCAACAATCCACCTGAGTTTCAAAGTAACACATATAAAACTTGAAGAAAAAATTATCTGCATTGCCCTTTAATGAATGTATCTTTGGTAGAAACACGGGTGAAATATGCACCAGTATTTTTTTTTTTTTTTTTTATAATCTAACCATGGAAATAAAATTTCTGACAGATAGAAGAGCTGTTCTCAAATAATTTTGATTAAAAATATTTCTCCTTAAGAACTTCTTCTATATCATAGAGGAATTACTGAATAGAAATGATTTGTCATTTTTTCAGATAAGTAAAACATGGAAATGCCCAACGTGTACAAATAATTTTTTAAATTTCTTTTATATACGTACGAGTATATGTTTTTATTTTGTTCCGTTGACACTTTCTACATCATACCGTTTATCGTTAATACGACATGTGGAACAAATATCCAACTGTACTATCAAATTATTAATATTAAACAGCAATTAATGACACATGAAAGCATAGCGGAGAGATACAGAGACAGGGTTTCGAGATTGACGATTGAGCGACCTTATTGTTTTGCATTCTTTGTAGGCAGCGTCCGGCCGGAGATTCGAGTCCTCCCTCGGGCATGGGTGTGTGTGTTGTTCTTAGCATAAGTTAGATTAAGTTAGTTTAAGTAGTGTGTAAGTCTAGTGATCGATGACCTCAGCGGTTTGGTCCCTTAGGAATTCACACACATTTGAACCCATTTGTAGGCAGCGGAAGCGAAAATCATGTGAAGATAGGTATGACTCTTTCAAGCTCAGCTAGCGCAGCCTTGCATAAACCAGTAAGAGCTGCACTCCATACCCCATAGAAGCCAATCCCCCAAACCCCTGCTACATCAAGCTAGCTGGGATTTGAAGGCGCAGCCCTAACACAGGGTGACACAGGATAACTGAAATGTTTGAAATGAGTAGTGGCAGCCATGAGCAGGTGGCAGCAATTGAAGGACAACGATTACCGGTTACGATTAGGATTCTGTCAATAAATGATAACAAAAATAAACAATGATGATGAATTTCTACACAATTTGTGGATGTCAGATGAGGCGCATTTTCATCTCACTGGTTACGTGAATAAACAGAACTACCGTTGCTGAGCAAACACAAATCATAATGACGTTCATGAGCGCCCTTTACACACTAGTAAAGTGACAGTATGGTGTAGTGTTTCATCTCATGCGATTATCAGACAGTATTTTATTCCCAAATGAACAGGGAAACACAATAACTGTCAATGCCGATCGTTAAGAGGAGATGTTACGATCTTTCGTTACACCTGCATTTAACAACTTTCCAAAAGTTCAAGAAGCCTGGTTTCAACAAAACGGAGCGACATTATAAACTGCGCGGCAATCAATGGCATATGTGCGAGAATTGTTTGGCAACCGCGTGATCTCACGATCGGTAACATTCCCTGGCCCCCTAGATAGCCAGATTTATCCGTTTGTGATTTTTTCTTGTGGAGCTACCTAGAGCAAAGTCTACACGACTCGACCAAGAACCCTGAATGAGTTAAAACAGAGAAATCGGGATACAATTCACAGTATCCCAGCTGAGATGTTGCAGCGGTCAATGAAGAATCTCAACGGGGGATTTCACGAATGTATTAGTACAAAGGAACTACATTTTAAAAAATGAAAAATGCCATCAACGTTTCGTAAATGGCAACATTGTAAGGTTTCAGTTACTATGAATGCAATTTCTTTTCTTTAACCCTTCTAGTTTTATTGAATTGTGGAAATGTTCCCGTTTTTCTGTGTCATACTGTAATAGTTACTACCTGTTTGAAAAACACAAGTCTGTGTCAACAATTCTAAATAAGTCACATCAGAATTTTATAAAGCTGCAACCAGTGTCGACCAGTCAGTGACCACCATCAGGCTTAAGGCACACACTGCAAATAGTTTCTGTTGAGTCAATGGCCGGCCGGTGTGGCCGTGCGGTTCTAGGCGCTTCAGTCTGGAACCAAGTGACCGCTACGGTCGCAGGTTCGAATCCTGCCTCGGGCATGGATTTGTGTGATGTCCTTAGATTAGTTAGGTTTAAGTAGTTCCAAGTTCTAGGGGACTGATGACCACAGATGTTAAGTCCCATAGTACTCAGAGCCATTTTGTTGAGTCAATGGTTTTGATATTGTTGGCAGTGCAACTGGAACTGCTTGCAGCCATGTCTTTCGTCCGAAGATGACCGCTGATTTCTCCAAAGTGGCGGTACGGCACTGTGAAATGTTCTTGTGACTCTGTCGTAAGAAATATAAAAAAGACGGTGTCCTGTTGCTTCCGTAAGTATTTTGTTATCAAATAAACAACAGTGACAATAATATCTTCACAAACTCGTCAGTGATCAGCATTGTCACGTACAAATAATTACATATTTGTTAGATAATTCATCCTGTTACATAATTAATTCCGTTTAAAGGTCACCTTTTGAATAATTTTATAGTGTCATACTGCGTAATACATTAGCCAGTCGATTTTAGTATATAAAAAATTTCCTTCATCAATGTATTGAGGTTTCTGGAAGCAGATGTCTTAAAGTAATTCTGATGCATTGTGTTTGTGTGTGCAGGAATCACTCATGATTTCGAGAGCTAGCACTGTACGTCGTGCGTAAAAAAGAATGGGGTACAGTGGCCGAGAAGCTCGTCATAAGTCACATATATCTGTAGACAGTGTTAAGCGACGCTTGAAATGTTGCAAGTTGGCCAGTGAACAGCGGACAGTGGATGGATGGAAACGATTGGCTTGCAGTGATGAGTCACTCTGTGTCCTGTTGCAATGAGATGGAAGAGTTTGGGTATGGGGAAAGTCCTCAGAACGTTACCTGCCGTCTTTGGTAGTACCAACAGTGAAATATGAATGAGGTGGTGTTACGGTATGGGAGAGTTTTCTGTAGTTAGGATGTGGTAGAGTTACTTTACGTAAGAAACCGCATAATGCGAGAGAACATGAACACATTTTGTCACCTGCGTACTTTACAGTAACGGTTCGGAGACGGCGGTTGTTTACATCGGCGCGACTACGCACCCTGCCATAAACTATCATCTGTGAGGTAATGATTTATGGACAATAACATTCCTGCAATGGACTGGCATTCCCAGAGCCCCTACCTGAACCCAGCGTAATGAATGAGATGAATCAGATCAACTTTGCTCCAGCGCCCTGTGTCCAGCGTCAGTGCCTTCTCTGGTGTCGTCTCTTGAGGAAGAATGTTCTTTCATTCTGTCACAGACGTTCAGACACTTCATTGAAAATGTCCTAGCAGAGATCAAGCCGTCAAAAAAGGATAAGAACGGACGCTGAAACGCATCTTTCTTGCATGTCGAGAAACGTCAAAGAAAGATTTCTCAATGAGCGACTTTACAAAATATTGCGAATAACACGAGTCTTCTAGTAAATTAACCGTCGCAACAAGAATGCCCTTCCAATGACGACGGTATATATCTCTTTTGCTGACGCACCATGTGGGGCAAGTAAGTTAAAAATGTGAAAATCAATATTAGTCAGTTTTTGGATATGCCACTATCAATCACATCAAAGAGAATGGGACCGTCTCAGGCCAGTGAGATCTCGGATGACATCACTGTTTGATGATGTCACTGTGAGAAAACGATACTTAATTCTCAAGTGTATTTATGTGAATATATTTTTATGAAATCAAACGTCTGATGCTACCGTAGCGCGACACGTTTGAGCAGCCCATAGTGGTTTGCCCTCTATGTATTCTATTTTAAAACTTTTATGACTAAAGCTTTATCGCTTGATATTTATTTTTTTACGTGACATGCCAGGTGGAGTATTTTACTTCTGATGAAGGCACACATAGTAGTGCCGACACCAAGTCAAAAGACTTCTTTTTTGTCACCGAGGGCTGTTATTGCTTTAATTTTACCTTCCTAGTGCCTGTGTATGTTTTTCCAACATCTGTGATTGCTCTACTTAGAGATGTCAACTCTTCTGCAACTGAGCTGCTTAATGTGATATTCCTTGTCATAGTATCCACATCTTTAGCGAACTTGAAATGCGTCTCATCGTTCCTCAGTACTTCAGTACCATACTTCCTCCCACACAGATTCTACTGTACGTCTCTCTTATTAACTTCAGTCTATGCTGTGATAGCGTAACTACTGAACCACGTCCATTTATATCTGATACCTGCAGTCATACCTCGCTCTGTCTCTCTACACCTTTTCCATTCGACACCTTCCTCTGTTACTAAACGGACGTTTCTTTGATGCCTCAAGGTATGTCCTATCAAACGATCTTTTCTTTTAATCACGTTTTTCCGCAGATTTCTTTTTTCCCCCAGTTCTGATCAGTACCGATTGATTACTTATCTGACCAACCCATATAATCTTCAGTATTATTCTATGGTACCACATCTACAAAGCCTGTATTCTCTTCTTGTCTAAACGGTTGGTCGTCCACGTTTCACTTCCGTGTAAGGGAAAACTCGGGAGGAATACCTTCGGAAATGTTTAAATTTAAATTCCATATTACGAAATGTCTATTTTTCAAATTCACTGTTCTTGCTGTTTCCATTTAGCATTTTATAGCACATCTATATCAGCCAATTTGATACCCAGGTAAGAAAACTCATCAACCGCTCTTAGTTTTTCATTTCCTAATTTAATTCCCTCAGTATCGCCTTCTTTAATTCGACAGCAATTCATTACCCGTGTTTTACTATTCTTTCAAGTTTCAGTTCCTTTCAAAGCGCTACCGATTTCTTTCAACAGGTCTCTAAGGTTCTTTGTCGCCTTTGACAGATTTACAGTGTCAGTAACAAACAGAATTTTTATCGCCCTGAAACTTAATCCTGTTTCCAAATTTCCTTTTTTTTCCTAGGGCGCTCAGTGTATAGGCTGAATCACGTCGTGTATATAGGCTACAACCCTGTTTCATTCTGATTTCAAGTACTGTTTGCCTTTCACGTACGGCAGTCTGTTTCCTGTGAAAGTTGTAAATAACCAGTCGCGGCCTGTATTTTATCCCTGCTACCTTCGTTATTTCAAAGTGTTCTCTAGCCAACATTATGAAAAACTATCTCTAAATCTGCAAATGCTTTACGTGTACATTTAACTATCTTCAACCTGACTTCTAATGTACCTCGTAGGGTACAGTTTTACCTCGGATGTTCCTGCATTTCTCTGAAACCCTAACTGATCATTCCTGTGTCGTCTTCTACTAGTCAATGTAAACAGGAACAGTTGTCATGGACTCGGAAAACAAGAGATGAAAAACGCGGAGAACCTCTAAATGAGTGTTTATAGCATCAATGGAAACAGTACGTTGGAAGTAGCAAGTCTGCGAAATAGGAGTGACAATATTTCAGTTTTACATATAAATTACAATCTGTCAGTGAAGGATCTTTACAGGTATTAACATTATGAAATGACAGTCGTCCACTATTTTCGATTATGAGACTACGTCATGTCATCTATATTTATTGTTGTCTTTTGTGTTCTACGTCAAATACACCTTATAGCAAACTGTTTTATACGATTCTCTAGTTTCACGTACGGTGTGTGTGAGAAAAGTAATGACGCTGACAACACTGTGAGCTATCTGGCAACCCCGTGTTGTTCTACTTGTGTAGCCTGGTATGTACATCCCTTCCAGATGCTCAGTCCGAGTTTCAGCTCCGTACCGCCAACACGTGATTTTTGCCATAGGTGAAGTTGTGTTTCTGTCGTGCGTTACTAAAATGGAACGTCGGAATTTAGAGCAACGTTATGCCATCACGTTTTTGTACTAAACCTGGGTTATCCACGAGTATGACCTCTGAAGAGTTCAATCAGGCCTAAAGGGATCATTCCTAATCAAGCGCACAAGTTTTTCGCTGGCAGGGATCATTTTTGGAGGTCCGAGAACCTGTTGAAGATGAATCTCGCTCAGGGAGACCTTCAACTACAAAAATCGACGAAAACGTCGAAAGTGTGCGTACACTTGCGAGATCAGACTGACATTTAACAATAAGTGTGATGGGTAACCTATTAAACGGTTTCACAGTACATCAAATTTTGACAAAAGTTTCGCACATGTGAAAGGTCTGTCGCAAAATGATGCCGAGAAACCTCGCAACTGAGCAGAAGGCTAATCGAAGAGATGTGTGCGTTGATCTTGTTGAGGGGATTCCCAATGACCAAAAATGGTTCAGTCTTGTGATCACAGGTGACGAATCCTGGATTTTTGAGGCAAAAGGGCAAAGTGAGGACCGAAAAAAGCTCGTACGGTCAAATGAGCAAATCAAAGGTCAAAATAATGGCGATTTGCTTTTTTAACTGTAGGGGTATCGTGCATAAAGCATTTGTTACTCCAGGACAAACTGTCAACGAAGTGTTTTACAAAGATCTCCTTGAAACGCTCAGGTAAAGGATGATCGAGGGAGACGAACACTGCAGAGAAGTGGATGCTCGATCATGACAATGCTCCAGGTCACACGGCCACTACCATCACTGAATTTTTGACCTCAAAAGGCATTACTTTTGTTTCACAGCTCCTCTTTTCATGTGATCTTGTAACTTTTTTCTCTTAAATAAGTGGAATAGTCTTAAGAGGACGTCATTTTGGGACGCCGGGGAGTATTCAAAAGAATGTGACCGACATATTGCAGCATTTGATCGCTGCTGCCAAGACTGGGGAACACGACTCCGCTGATGTATAGCTGCCGCAGGTAACTGCTTCGAAGGGGATGATATTGTTGTCTGAATCAAATAAAAACTGTTGCAGATAAAAAAAACAGTCTCATTACTTTTGTCACACTCCTCGAAATACGACAAATTCTGCAGCGATTCTGAGGAAGGACGTGACATAGCCAGAAAGACCTAACTTCGATTACTCTCGTTGGACGACGTGCTATGTACAAAGGTGGTTCTGGGAGTTCTTTAGAGAGGACAACAGAGTGTTCGCTGTAGCATTTAATCCATGGCTAAGCGCCAAAAAGTCAGACGTGGAAGAAGATAAAAAGGGATATTGTTGTTCTGCTAAATAAAGACAGTCGTAGGAGCTTCTTCTTCTTCTTAAAATTTAATCCGTCTAGGAATTGTCAGACAGAGGGAGAATTAATCTCCATGTACATTATTTAGCCTTATCACACACATATTTTCAACGGGGTATTTCACCACGATGCATGAAAATAAGCGTGTCTTTCGTTTGCAGTGAGAGAAGTGTTTTTTTTTTTTTTTTTTTTTTTTTTTTTTTTAAATATCGATTCTCGAGCTTGAAGACTGCACAATTAAGTCAAAACATCCACTGCTCGTATTAGAATCTTTAAAGCTTATAGTTGGTCAGAAGACGTCATTCTCAGAGGCGGTTTTGATTTTAAGACGATAAACACACTGTGCTGTCACACATAAGTAAAACACGTGCTTCTTGTGTTTTGAGAAAAAAAATATGTATGCGGTTTTTTGATGGAATGCAGCGTCACACAAAGTGGATTTTCAAAAATTGCAGCAACGTGTGTTCTCGACGGACTTTCGCATGTTTTGTTCTCTTTTCTTCCTCTCTCTCTCCCCCCCACACCCCCGCCCCCTCCACCAACCCCAACACACACTTTTGTTTCTTCACGTGTTGCTAGCGTAGTAAGTTAAAGAAGCATAACAAAGTTTTAAAGTTTTAAATTTAGATTTTTATAACCGTATTCTAAGTAAAATACGAATTAACCAGATTAGATAGTTGAAGCGTAATAAATGTGCAAATAATAATCAAAGGTAACTAATTTGCACAGCATCATCGGACAATTGGTCATGTTGCTGAAATACAGGAGGTAGGCAAGAATATGGAAACACCAAAAACATAACGCTTTACTATGCCTAATACGGTGTAAGAAATTCGTTGCATTCAAAACAACTTCCAGTTGTCAGGGAAGGAATAAATATATACAGATATGCCAAAACTTTATGCTCACTGTCCACCGCGACGTTGGATGTCACCTGGTGGTGTCGGATACACGGGACGCCGTAACGAACGTGCGTAAGTGGAGCAGACACGGACGAATGATCACCCTAGCAAACATATGGGCTGCAAATGGGGAAATCCATTGAGATAAGCGCCTTTGACAAACAGCAGATTGTTATCGTACAGAGCATGTGAACGAGTATCTCGGAAACGGTGAAGGTGGTCGAATGTTCGCGTGCTTGTACGGAAAGAAGAAGGACATCGAAATTACCAGAGGGTGCTAGGTAATTGGACGTCCATGAGTCTTCACAGAACGTGCGGTTCGGAGGCTTGTATGCTCTGTAGAGTAGTATAGATGGCAATCTTTGGCATCTCTGCCGAAAGAGCAAAATGCTGGACAGCGCGCAAGTGTTTCGGAACACACCGTTCATGGTACATTGTTGAACATGGGTTTCCGTAGCAGACCAGCCCTACGTGTTCACATGTTGATCCGATGACATCGTCAATTAAGGTTGCAGTGGGCACAGGACCATCTGAATTCGACCATCGATCGGTTCTTGGATGAATCACGTTTTTTGCTACGTTAGGTCGTCTCCACAAACGCCGTCAGCGAGGTCAACGGGCGACTCGAAATGTTGAGTGCACCACGGACGCAGGCTGCTGAGAGCAGTATTGTACTGCGCTTGCATGGGACCCGTGGTGGTAATCGAAAATACTCTGACAACTGCCAACCACCTACATCCCTTCTTGTTTAATGTCCCTTTCGTGTCTAGGAGCCAGGACCATGCTACAGTGGTCTGAGGAGCACTATAGTGAACTCCCGCTGATGTCTCGGCAACCAAATACGCCTGATGTAAATGCTATAGAACCAATCTATATCAGTACAGTACGCCATCACCGCGTACTCAAATCAGTGGCTCGTTATTTACGCGAATTACATGACCTGTACATGGACATCTAATGCCACATACCTCCACAAACCAACCAACAAATTGTCGGATCCCTGATACGCAGAATCAGTATTTTATTTCATTCGAAAGACGGGCAAACAAGGTATTAAACAGGTGGTCATAATGATTTAGCTCATCGGTGTAGGTAATGTGTGGATTTCAACGGAATCTTGCACCATACCGCCTGGAAAATAGCAATAAGTGCAGTTAACGATGATGAAGGTGGAGAGTGATCACGCACCTCTTCGAAGTAGACCATAAGAACCCAATAATATTGATATCTGGTGACCTTGATGGTCAGGAGAGATGCGACAGTTCATTCTTGTGTAAACAAAACCAGCCCCAGAAGATGCGAGCTGCGGGAACAGCTACCCTGTCATCTTGGAACATAGTATCCACATAAGGGAAGAATTATGGTCCCACTAGATGGACATAATCAGCAAAAATTTTAACATAATTTTTGGCAGTAATACGACCTTACAGAGTAACCAAGGGGACAATGGAATACCATAGAATGACTGGTCAAATAATTACTGAACCCCAGCCACGTTTCACTCTTGGGACCCAAACTCGGCCAAAAGTTGGAAACAGTGTTAAACAAGACACATACGACACGATGACCTTCTTCCATTCGTCCATGGTCTATGTTTTAAGGTTTCCACATCACGTTTTCCTGTTACCAAAATGTTCAAATGTGTGTGAAATCTTATGGGACTTAACTGCTAAGGTCATCAGTCCCTAAGCTTACTCACTACTTAACCTAAATTATCCTAAGGACGAACACACACACCCATGCCCGAGGGAGGACTCGAACCTCCGCCCGGGACCAGCCCCACAGTCCATGACTGCAGCGCCTTAAACCGCTCGAGTAATCCCGCGCGGCTTTCTTGTTACCGGCTGTGCATCACTTACAAGTTGTTTTGGAACTGCAGCTCGCCGTGCAATTTCCTGCTTATAGAACTCCCTTGGTGTGTCCTTGTGTGGGGGGCGGGAGGGGGGGGGGGCAATCCTCTTTAATGACCATATGTCACGACGCTCAACATATATTTTCGTCTGCGTTTTAGCGGGTGATGCTTTCCGGGTTTGCTACATCCGATGTTAATCTTCCATTCTGTGCCTCTTGAAACACCAAATGCTTCGGTCACCTTGTTACGGAAGGGCCCATCATACGAGCATCAACAAATTGCCCACTATTGAATTCACTTCGCTCCGACATCTTACACTCACAACCACACGGAACACTATTCTGAGCACGACCGACACTTGCAACGCATTGAGGCCTTGTGTAAGTGTCGTTCGTGAACAAATACCACCGTGAAAAGTGCAGGCTTGGCGAAAAAAAAAAAAGAAAAGCTTAACTCCTCCGGAACAAGCATGTAGGCCCAACGATACCGACCAACTGCCGTGTCATCCTCAGGCCAAAGGCGTCACTGGATGCGGGTATGGTGGGGCATGTGATCAGCACACCGCTCTCCCTGCCGTATGTCAATTTACGAGACCGGAGCCGCTACTTTTCAATCAAGTAGCTCTTGAGTTTGCCTCACAAGGGCTAACTGCAGTCTGCTTGCCAACAGCGCTCAGCAGACCGGATAATCATCCATCCAAGTGAAATCCCTGCCCTACAGCGCTTAACATCGTTGATCTGGCCGGAACCGGTATTACCACTGCGGAAAGGCCATTAGCGCACGTTTGGTTAGCATCCGTATACATGTTCAAGCGTGCTTTTGTCCAACACCTGTGAATGTAACATGCCGCAAATCTAGAGAACAATGAAGAGCATTCGCAAGGGGAACAGATGGAATTATTGCCAAATTAGGTAGGCCATGAGCGTCCCGCTACCGAATAAGGGCTACCGTAAAAAGCTCACCAAGTATGGCGTTGAACCAATTTCTGCAATCTGAAAACCTGTTCCCAATGATCATAACTACTGTGAGAAATATTCTAGACGTACTCATGTGTTTTCACGCATTTTTCGTACTTTCGTTAGTAACGAAACACATACAAGAATTATAAGCCTTCTGCAATTTTATGGAAATGGTTGCTTGGAAATTATAGTACCAACAATGCTGTCCATATATACCAAGTCTATCGGTTTTGGGAAATCGCTATCACTTCAGTGTCGAAAACTGAGTTACCTGTAAACATACGTTGCACAGCTGAATCTGAAATCTCGTTAAACAGAAACAGTACTTCTTTTAAAAATACATTAACTTTTATCTCATAATTCCCAAAATACGTGACCGGAGTCGTTGTTTGGAGATCTTTCGGGTGCCATGTGCATGGAAGAGCCCATTTGCTCGTACGACGGTGTCACACACGTAATAGCAACACTGCCGCCGAAGAGGTATCCACTTCGAAAAATGCAGCAGTTACCCGTGAAAACTAAGGACCATGTCACCTACAACACACTTACATCTCTCAGGCTTCGTTCTGCACAGCTTTGATGCAAACCATTTTTAAAGAACAAGAATAATACCCCGAAAAATTCTAACATCGAGAAGGATAATTAACAAAATGCTTAATACGATCACTGGTGTTGTTTACCAACTATATTGTTTATTATAACACAGTCACACTACGATATGAAACCTCAAACCATGTCCATCTGACATTATGAGTGACTAAGTGTTGAAGCGAAACCGTAGTTTGGCGAGGAGATGGTCGACGCCTACCTTCATGCTGACGGTAGCCCGCTTGACAGCACTGCTGGAAGTGTTGCATAAACAGTGGGAGTAGTTAATCCCATGGAAACCTGTCTGATTCTCTAAGATAACCTGCAAGTAAATTTTTGTGTGAACGGAAACCCTAAAAATCTATTAATTTGTTAAAGCATGCGGTGTCCCAAGGCAACCGAAAGCTTATGTAAGATCAGTGAATGTATGGAATTATTCGTTTATTTTTTGCGCTGAAAGATAGGGTGCTGATGAACTATAGCTGAAGAAGGCAGACAGCCTTTATTATCTTTATGTGTAACGGATCGGTTCCATTCTCGTTGTGATTTTCTTTTTCTGTCAATATCATGAGAGCCAAAACTCTGACATGTGAAGAAATTGGTTCTTGACGCCAGACGTCGGTTAAAATATCTCCAGTAATATTCCAGTTCCTGTGAGCAGTGAAATATGACTGCCTTTTCTGTCTTCTTGTATAGCATATTTATCGACAAGATCGTTGCACATTGTGGGCAAATAGACTTCTTGTTCGAGTCAGTCTTACATGTAACAGTGGTACGAGGTAGTCAGTAATATCATTACGATTCTTTCCGGTGGCAACTACGTTTGAGAAGTCGAATTTACATTTTTATGATTTATAATATTTATGTTATGTATTTTGGATTATTTACATGTAACCACAAAATGTGTTATTTTGTTTCATGAATGGCGGAGCAAGAAGTTGGCATCTGTGGGAGTTCTTCGCATGCGAGAAAGAATTAACGCCACAAGACATCTTTCGCCACCAAGTACGAGGCCATAAGGGTGGAGAAGATGCCGAGAGTTGCAAGTCTTGTTACACCTATTTTTTGTAACGATGTAAAAGAATGAAAGACATAATCCGTATTTAAAAAATTGTCAGTCGATCTTTGGATGATCAAGACGTGTATTCTGTCTTGTTATATCCTTACGTGACTCTATACGTATTGTCCGCAATATTGGCAGAATCGTCGTTTCTTTTTCCAAGAGTCAAAGTACCACTAGCAGTCTACGTCCTCAATTATTTCTTGGAGTCATCACGATATTACCCTTTACAACACTCTCTAGAACCGTGGAAGTTATTCCCTATTGTCTTAACTGTACTTTCTTCTTGTCAATGTTTTCCATATGTTCCTTTCTTCGCCTATTCTGCGGAGAACGTCCTCATTCCTTATCAATAAACCTAATTTTCAACATCCCTCTACGCACTGCATCTCAAATGCTTCTATTCTTTTCTAATACAGTTTTCCCACAATCCATGGCTCACTGCCACGCAATTCTGTGTGCCAAACGTACATTCTCAGACATTTATTCGTTAGATGAAGACCAATGTTTGATACAAGCACACTTATCTGGCCATGAATTCTCTCTTTTCCTGAGCTAGTGGTTGTGGTGACGTCGGTGGCATCAGCAAGAGTGCTGGTGTTAATAGAGCTGCAGCGCATACTGGAGTGGCACTATATGTAAATCTGGGTGTTCAGTGAGCGTAGGTGGAAAGACCGAAGAACTCACTCGTGCCGCGAGGAAGATGGGAGAAGTGGGAAGGACTGCGTAAAATGTACGTGTTCGCAGCTGTACACATCTGGTCGTGCACATTGCAGTTAAAGAGTTTGTGCCTCGTACAGCATTAAGAGAGCATCAGTGAAGCTGGAAGACAAATGAAGGCAAGGACGGTGACGGCCGGGAAACGAGACGGTGGCGATAACTGGCTGGCGTATTATTGACGACATTGACGACGGATTACAAAGACTCGTAACGTGGGCTATGACTGGCGACGAAGGCCGTGTCTGGAAGCGATGATAAGCGGCGTAGGCTACTGCAGCGAAAGCGATGACTGGCACCAAGGACGAAGACTAAAAGTCAGGGAATTTTTCCGTATCGAAATTTGGGCTCTCTGAGCAGTCCAGGCAGTCGTTTTCCGAATAGGAAGAGGGGGTTCCAATCCTCGTATCCATAGTAGTCAATGCACACGACCTACAATATTATATGAGTGGATAACAGCAAATGCGAGAACAACAGTAATAATATACCATACATTGGTGTCAAAAGAATCACAGCACCAAGAAGGAGTTGTGCGACACAAATTAAAGTTGATAGAAGTGTTTTCACTTCTGAAAGATGATGTCTTAACAAATCTCGCTCCCGTCCCGTAAGAGCGGCGCCAATAGCACCACCACGAGTATAAAAATCAGCTGTGCTTTAAATACGATGTACAGGTCAAGAGAGTTAGTTAACTTAAGAGATTGGACGTGGTGAGTTCATATTAGTCAAGAATGTCTTTAAGGCGACAAAGACGCCATCGTCAACACTTCACTGAGCTTGAAAGAGGTCGTGTAACACGGCTAGGAGAATGTTGGGTATGCAATACTGCAATACTGTAGAAAGACTTGGCAGGAACGTAGCCTCTGTATATGATTGTTAGGAGCGGTGATTACGAAAATATGTGGTCGCAAGAAGGCCAGGCTCTGGATGGGCTCTTGAGACTACCGAGAGAGAAGACTATCGTTTTATTCGTATGGCTGCGACGCATCGTACGGCGTCTGCAGAAGCAGTTCGAGCAGCAGTTGGCACCACAGTGACACAAAGAACTGTTACAAAACTGTTATTTCAAGGAGAGCTCAGAGGCAGACGCCCCGTAGCGTGAATTCCGCTGACCCCAAATCACCGTCATTTGTGACTACAGTGGTGTCAAGTGAGAATTCACTGGAGGGTAGGATCGAGGTCTGTTGTCTCTTCTGTTGAAAGCTGGTTCTGCCTCTGTGCCAGTGATGGCCGTGTGTTGGTTGGAAGGAGGCCAGGTGAGCGTCTGCAACCAGTCCGTCTGCGGCCGAGTGATACTTCACCTACATCCGGAATTACGTTCTTCGTGTGCGATTTCGTATGACAGCAGAAGCACTCTAGTGGCTATCCAAAGCACCGTGACAGCAAATTTGTACGTCAGTCTGGTGATTCGACCTGTTGTGCTCCCATTCATGAACAGCAAGTCTGGTGATTCGACCTGTTGTGCTCCCATTCATGAACAGCATTCCATTGGGTGTTTTCCAACGGAACATTCTCCTCAGAGTGTAGACATGTTGCCTTGGTCTGTTCGATCACCAGATGTGTCTCTAATCGAGCACATATGCACATCATCGGGCGACAACCCTAACGTCACCCACAAACAGCACTAACCGTCACAGCATTGAGTGACCAACGGCAACAGACATGGAACTCCATGCCACAAACTGACATCCGGCATCTGTACAAGTCGAAGCATGTACTGTTGCATGCTTGCATTCAACATATTGGCGGTTGCGCCGGTTATTGATGTACCAGCAGTTCACATTTGCAACGGCTTCTGTCGCTCTTACATTATTAACCTGGGATCTTCCAATGGTAGTCACTTAAATATGTTACCTAGGCAGATGAATTCTAGATATTTCATTCTCTATGTTAATTATTTTAAGTTTTTGCGATTGTATTCTGTTAGAGTTAAAAAACCACGTATAAGGTGATCAGAAATGTATGGCTAAACTTTAGGAAACATTCTTCACAAGAGGAAGAAAATGTCATATGGACATGGGTCCAGAAACAGTTTATTTCCATGTTAGAGCTCAGTTTGTACAACTCTTCGACATAGTAATCTTGGTATTCTTTTTTTTTCTTTTTTTTTTTTTTTGGTTCATTAGTCTTCTGACTGGTTTGATGCGGCCCGCCACGAATTCCTCTCCCGTGCCAACCTCTTCATCTCAGAGTAGCGCTTGAAACCTGCGACCTCAATTAGTTGCTGGATGTATTCCAATATCTGTCTTTCTCTACAGTTTTTGCCCTCTACAGTTCCCTCTAGTACCATGGAACTCATTCCCTGATGTCTTAACAGATGTCCCATCATCCTGTCCCTTCTCCTTGTCAGTGTTTTCCACATATTTCTTTCCCCTTTCCACTCAGCGCAGAACCTCCTCATTCCTTACATTATCAGACTACCAAATTTTCAACATTCGTCTGTAGCACAACATCTCAAATGCTTCGGTTCTCTCGTGTTCCGCTTTCCCCACAGTCTATGTTTCACTATCATACACGATGTACTCAAGATGTACGTTATCAGAAATTTCTTCCTCAAATTAAGACCTATGTTTGATACTAGTAGACTTCTCTTGACCAGGAATGCCCTTTTTGCCGGTGCCAGCCTGCTTTTGATGTCCTCCTTGCTCCGTCCGTTATTGGTTATTTTACTACCTAGGTAGCAAAATTCCTTAACCTCATCCACTTCGTGATCATCAATCCTGATGTTAAGTTTCTCCCTATTCTCATTTCTGCTACTTCTCATTACTTTCGTCTTTCTTCGATTTACTCTCGGTCCTTATTCTGTCCTCATTAGACTGTTCATCCCATTCAACGAATCAAGTAATTCTTCTTCACTGTCACTCAGAATAGCAATGTCATCAGTGACTCGTATTATTGATATCCTTTCACCTTGACTTTTAGTTCCACTCCTGAACCTTTCTTTATTTCTAGTATTGCTTTTATCGACGTACACTTTGAACAGTAGAGGCGGAAGATTATATTCCTGTCTTACTCTCTTTTTAATCCGAGCACTTCGTTCTTGGTCATCCACTCTTATTCCCTCTTGGCTCTTGTACATATTGTATATTACCTGTATCTCCCTATAGCTTGCCCATATTTTTCTCAGAATTTCGAACATATTGCACCATTTTACATTGTCGAACGCTTTTTCCAGGTCGATACATCCTATGAAAATGTCTTAATTTTTCTTTAGTCTTGCTTCAATCAACAACCGCAAAGTCAGAATTGCCTCTCTCGCGCCTTTACGTTTTCTAAAGCCAAACTGGTTGTCATCTAGCACATCCTCAATTTTGTTTCCCATTCTTCTGTATATTGTTCTTGTCAGCAACTTGGATGCATGATCGTACGATAATTGTCGCACTTGTCAGCTCTTGCAGTCTTCGAAAATATGTGGATGATATTTTTCCGGAAGTCAGATGGTATGTCGCCAGACTCATACATTCAACGTGAATAGTCGTTTGTTTGCCAATTCCCCCAGTGGTTTTAGAAATTCTGATGGAATTTTATCTATTTCTTCCGCCTTATTTGATTGCCCGACGCATTTGTAGCTGTACGTTAACACTATCAGCTCTCGAGAGTTGAAAATTCCAATTATATGTGCTGGATTCTCTAAAAGGAGACGCTGACCTTTCTTTCTTTCATGAATAAACGCAGATGCTAGCCGAGTGTGCAGGTGGCTCTGTCAGCGTCAAAACAACACGAAGGGAGCTCCATAAACAGGGAATTGCAGTTGGAGCTGGACTTCCAGAACCACACATGAGTGATGCAGATACTCGTAACAGGAACACATGGAGCCAAAGTCATAACATCTGGACTATGGATGTTTGTGGTAGACACTGTTTCCGACTTCTGGTCGAGTTTATGTCCTAAGAGTGAAACATGGCGGGGGTTTGGTGATTATTTGGGCAGACATTTCTTACTATTCCGTGTGCCCCATGGTTGCTCTGCAATGTTGCATTACAGCCAAAAATTGACCATTTAACTGTTCAGGTCCGTCGCATGGTACAATGTTTGTTCCCGAATGAGGATCCTGTGTTCCAAGACGAGACCATGCCTGTTCACACAGCTTGCATCGTCCAGGATTGATTTTGTGAGCACGACGATGAATTGCCGCTTCTTCCCTAGGTGCCACAGTCATCTGGTCGCAATATCGCTGAGTTTTTCTCACCTACTTGGAGGATGCGTGATCGCTACAACCTCCATTATCGTTTTCTGAACTTGCCACTATTTTGTAGAAAGGATAGTATAAGATTCCCGTTGAAACCTTGCAGAACCTATGTTTCTCCATTCCTAGACGACTGGGAGCTATTTCGAATGCGAACGGGTTTCTGACACCTTTTAGGCCTAGTAATGTGTTTGTGGTGTTTCCATACTTTTTTTCCACCCACTGTAAATTCTTTCTCTTCATCAGAAGGCTCACAAGATTGAGCAGTTGAGGACTAGGGAACAAAGAAGTGTGATGGCACCCCAATTTCAGACTTCACTTCCTCCCACTCGAATGTCGGCGATCTCTAATTAACAGGTAGCACTGTACTTTATTGTTACTTCGTAGCCGGTTATGGTTTTGCTCCTTCACTGAAGAATTTTGTGTAAGTAAAGCACAGTGTCGCAGTAAGAAGTACCAAAGGCAGATGTCAATATCGTTCAGGCTTTGCACAATTTTTCAGTCGTTGATTAAAACGCGTATATTTTTGGCAGGTGTCGTAGATATTTCTTCCTACTATGGTGGTAACATCATTCTAAGTAAACTGTTTTATAGTGATGCACTGACACGACACGAATAAATAAAAAAATGTGATCTGTAGTGTCGAATGTTATCTGGTTGATACTATTCTTTTCGACACTTTGACTAACATTAAAGTTTCGTCCAATTACATTTTCCGTTATTTTTCTTAAGAAAATTGATAAATACCCAGAAACCTAGTCCCCATAAGAAAATGTGAGGTAGCAGGGCGTAGAAAACTATAAAATCCAATGAATTCTCCTCAAAATCAGATATTTATTTCTTACAACCTGTCACTCGTACTCCCAAGTTGTCTTGAAATTCGTGAAAAAATTAGATAGCACGAAATGAATCTCAGAATGTCTCACAATTTCCGAGGTTTCTTCACCGATCAGTGTAGCTTAGTACTGAAACTATTTGTAAACAATTGTTAGATAGTCCATGAATTTAGTCTAGAAATAAAATAATTTCCGAAGGGCGTAAAATCAGTTCACTTTACGAATGTAGTATTATGCCAACGTCAATTAACTGAAAACTGTAGACTCGTACATTTTATTACGGAGAATTAAACCTTACTTTGTAGACGTGAATGTCTTCTTTTTTTGTTAAAGTAAGACAGTCTTGGTTGAGTCTGTTATCTATTTATTGACAATGACGCGTTTCGCCCTTGTGGGGCGTCTTCAGATTAACCTAAGGGTGTAAAATAACACTGGAGGCATAGGTACATTAAGAACGGGGGATGGGGGTTGTATGAGGCAAAGTGCTGCATCTAACAATAACAGTAAGAAGTAATGTGCTGAGCCAACACCCGCCCATCAATGCCAGCGTACGGCATTAAGATAAAAATTGCAAGGAAATATCGTCATATCGTCATCAGGCAAATAAAATCATAAGGGACCTACAACAGGGAATAAAATGCCAAAGTGCAACTGAAAATCTACTGGAAAGAGGACCTATGGCAAACCAATAAAAATATTTAAAAGAGCTTGCACAGTACAGGACCAACAGCGTTCTGGCGTACACAGAATGGAGAGTTGCGTAGAGCGGACGAAATGTAAATACAATGCGGTCGAGAACACAAGATACGCCAGACCTCGCAGCCGGCCACACAAACAGAGTCTTACAGACAAGATTGTACAACCTTAGTAACAGACGTTAAGGGTAGTGGGCGTCAGCTAACCAAAGTACTTATCAAAAGCGGTTGCACATCTGAAGTACATGTGCAGAAAACAATAACTTATGGAAACAGTAGAATTATTAAAATTAAATTAGTGCAGGTTTACTGATAAAATAAGTGCAAAGACACAATCTGTGTAGGAGTAAAATCATCCCTATAAAGCATGAAACTCTTAAAACCTGACCGAGCGAGGTGGCGCAGTGGTTAGACACTGGACTCGCATTCGGGAGGACGACGGTTCAATCCCGCGTCCGGCCATCCTGATTTAGGTTTTCCGTGATTTCCCTAAATCGCTCCAGGCAAATGCCGGGATGGTTCCTCTGAAAGGGCACGGCCGACTTCCTTCCCCATCCTTCCCTAATCCGATGAGACCGATGACCACGCTGTCTGGTCTCCTTCCCCAAAACCAACCAACCAACCATCTTAAAACCTGCCTACAATAAAACAAAATGAGAGTAAAATATAACATGTCAGAAAACTACAAAAAAGGGTTACAAGATAAAGCAATGAATAACATGGGGTCACATTCACAATAAAGAATTATTAGTATAGCGGATATCATAAAATAATAATAAAACGAATTTCTGTAACCAATTGGTCATTCAATAACCTACATTTCTCTGCACCGGAGCGCTTAAGGGTTTCCATTTCCTCTAAAAGATTTAGCATTTGTCCTCTTTGCGGGCGATATGGAGCACATGTAAAAGAATGGAACCAATTTTAGAGTGAATATTTTGTTTACAAACTTGAATTATTTATTGAGAAACGAGTTTCTGAACTCGATTTTCTTAAATAATCTTTGTATATGCCTGTTATGAAATTGCAGTAAGTCGCATTCCGCATTGTAACATCAATCTTGATCTACAAAAATGTGAGGCTCTCATGAAAAACATAAAGCCACTCTCGTTTGGATTGTAGAAACGCGTTAGAGGGCATAGTCGAGGTATGTGGAGAACTGATTACATCCACGGGACGCACAGTATGCCGAGCAGCTAGTTTGTATTAGCTGTTTGATGTTACCGGAATATGGTTTAGTTTATGACAAAAAATAGAAAACATTTGCGACGACTATATAAGTACCTACTGGGAATGAGGGAGGGAGGAAGGGGATATAAGTACTAAGTAGGGGTGGGAGATCGTTTTCCCTTCCTTGCTTTGAGACGCAATCATTTCTGCTATTATGTTACAGAGACTTTCAGAAATAAATATTTCGTGTACCTTCATTGAAATTGTTCACTTCCATTTTATTATTACGTATGTTCTTGGAGGCTAAACACAGTGCGATAGCAAATGGCTAATTGTTTAATAAAATGTTTAAAATGCCATGCAGTTGACCTTTTCTTTGTCCTCTGCGTGATTTAATCGTAAAGGAATCTCATAAACACGGATTCATATTAGCCAAATTCACAATAAAAAGGATTTTCTTCTCCTGTTACTTCAGGCAACTGATCATGTATAATACAATCTTATTCAATTTATCCTGAATAATAACTTGTCTTATATTTGCAAACTTATTTACCTGCAGGCCACATTTCATTTGATTTCCAGACAGGTACCAGCTCAAAGAGGCCTTTGCTAGCCCATAGGGTATTAGACGCTGGCGATTTTCACGTTCTTTTACAAGAAAGACTGAAAAGATTATGAACAGGCGAAAAGCTATATCTGATGTCAGGTAACGATAGCAGGAAGAATTTATAAATTATACGCAACAGTGGTATAATGTATAAGCTTAGTTGTTAAGACACGATCTTATTAAAGAGAACTGATACCTTTAATAGACTAATGAATTCAATAACATGTGTTGAGGAAAACAGTGTCACGGAAAACAATAATAAGTGAACATAAAAAAATACTGACAAGATTTTATTGAGGACACACTAATTAGACTTCGCTTCTTTGTGTACGTAATTGAAAATTATAACAGAGACATAAAAAAATTATCGAAATGTACATTTCCTGCAATACGGATGTTCTGTAAAAAAGGAAGTTTCAAAATTTAATATCTTCGCAAGCAAATAATTATTTGTCAGAGTCTCGACCAAAGCTATGCTGCCAGATTTCATGAAATCATTGGAGCATATGACAACCATCATTATCATCATCGTTGTCGTCATAGCAAACACTTGTAGTCGAGCAGATTTGTCTTTCAATCATTTATGAGTCCGGCGATGACTGTACAGTGCGATGCCAGAGGTACCATGTTTGCCGCAGTGATGACAGGTGGTCCTATGTTTGGACTTGATGAGAAAATGCTGCTAAGGTAACGAAAGGTTCTGATTTGGTAAAGGAGAAGGATCAGTGTTTTCCTGATATACCGTTTGAGAGAGCGGCCGCGCACACACGTCATCACCGATTTCGTCCAAGTTTACACCATATGCAAGGCTTGTTGAAAAGAAAGTGATCCAGATGGCCAAGCGTTTATAAAAATATTAATTTTGACAGGGTCGGATGAGGCATGAGCCATTAATGTTAGCGTAGTTTCCAGGAAGCGTTTGTAGCAGTGAAAAGAATACATAACGGTAATCCGAGCGTCATGGGGTTAAGTCCCTATGAGAAAATGTTTATATTTTCAATTTTTATATTACGTTTAATGCAAATGAACAGAAATATCCTCAGATGTTCTATTATCTATCATATATATAAAAGGCATGAAAAGGAATGTCAAAGAAAAATTTGGTGGATGAGCATGCAGCAAAATATAGGAATCCCGTCACTAGTTTATAAAAAAAGTAATACAAATTAATAAAATTCTTTTTTGACTGATGTGACAAGCCTTATGAGCAAAAGAGAAAATTTCTTTTGTGAATAGACACGTGGGGAGGACAAACAAATCAACAGTTATGCAACGAGATTTTTCGGGGGAAGAATGATTGCCATCGTGCGGTATTAAAGTGATTCCTCCCAAAATGCAGTCGCTAGCACAACCCTGAGATCTCTGTTTTTACCGTAAGGTAAAGAAATTGATAAAAAATCTTCAAAATCGGTGTTGTCTCATTGGAAAAGAAAAAGATATCACATCCCGAGGATAATGCTTCAAAATTCATTTCATTGTCAATATTTTATGAAATGATGCGATGAGGAAGAACCTTTCGTGAATTTAAAAACCAACTTTGCTTTTCTATAGAAACTTTAAAAGCACCCCGTAGTTATAACAATGCAGCGTTTACGAAGTGTGCAAGAAAATTTCTGCCTCCACTGTTTTCACAATCATCCAAGCATTTGTAAATGATAAGCTTTTAAATAATGAAAGTATCTCACTTTATACACGAAGTTCTCGCCTGTAGTTTACAGTCCCTCCCTGGAAGTTTATTTGCAATCCCAAATTTTCTTTAACCTTCCCTTTTCATGTATTTTATGAAAATATTAAAAAATGTTGTAATGATATTAGTGGTGCTGATTCAGGGATCGAGAGGTGTGCGAACCATTTCGGTCGCAATTTAACACTTATTTATTTCCTTAAAACGACCTTAGACACAAGTTCTCTGCCAGCAGGAGCGACCTCCAGATTAACCATGTACTTTATTAATAATTAGAAACCAACAAGTTAGAATAATAAAAATGGTATGAAAGAACATTCTTAAAAGTTGTCCACCCGTGACATAGTCATTTAAAGAACTTTATAATAATAAACAAAATAGTTTTATACCAATAAACCTTATTAAAAATGTTTCAAATGGCTCTGAGCACTATGGGACTTAACATCTGAGGTCATCAGTCCCCTAGAACTTAGAACTACTTAAACTTAACTAACCTAAGAACATCACACACATCCATGCCCGAGGCAGGATTCGAACCTGCGACCGTGGCCGGCAAACCTTATTAAAAATAGCAATATTTAGAAAGGACTGGGCTTGGAGACTATTAATTGATCACAGCCTAACTAGAAATTAACTCAGGTAACAATGTGCAGTAGCAAGTGATGATATGAAACAAAGCACAAAAAAGATGCTTTCAACAACAGATAGAGCTTTCTTAGACTTTAAATACGGACCACTGACCCATTACAAAATGTTCTAACTCTACTTGCTTTTAAATCACAAAACATGAAAAATAATACATTCACTATCGGATGCAACACAATGTCGGTAAATCATAATGTTACAGTGAAAACGTCTTCCATGCCGTGGAAGAACACCTTTGTCTCCATCAAATCCGCAGGTACTGGTGACGCAAAGGAACCGTCACAAAGAAAATGTATTGAGCATTATTTCGATTTATTTGGAGTAAAAGTACTGTAAAGACTTAAAAAAGAGAAAAATTTTACGTGGATCGATTCACCTCCTTGACCCACGCATTACCGTTCTGTGCTCTTTCCCCTGTGCCAACCGCTGCCTGGAGACTACGCTAACAGAAATGGCTCATGCCTCGTCCAAACCGTGGAAAAAATGCTATTTTTTCTAAACGTTTTGCCATCTGCCAGTCTGTCACTTTCATTTCTGTTCAAACCCTGATGTTCATCAATTTAGACGAAATCGGCGTTGGCGAGTAGGGGCGGCCACTTAGTGGGACCAATATCGTTATATGCTGTGGAGGGGCATTCAGGATTAACATTTATCCATTTTCTGGCTGAGCGACAACTGTATCAGCGTACTGAAACTCAAATTAAACGGTTTCTCATCCGTCCTCTAAATTACCTGTATGGAGGTCATCTTTGACTAGCTGCATGACAGCGTCAACATAAAAGGTAAACAAAGTGGAGGCAATAACTTGTTGTTGTTGTGTTCTTCAGTCCCAAGACTTGTTTGAGGCAGCTCTCCATGCTACTCTATTCTGTACAAGCCTCTTCATCTCTGAATAACTACTGCATCCTACAATCCCTCTGAATCTTACTGTATTCACCTCCTGGTCTCTCTCTACTATTTCTACCCCCACTCCCCCTCCCCCCACCCACGCTTCCCTCCAGTGCTAAATTGATGATCCCTTGATGCCTCAGAATGTGTCCTACCAAGCAATTCCTGCTTTTAGTCAGGTTGTCCGACAAATTTCTCTTCTCCCCAATTCTGTTCAGTACCTCCTCATTAGTTACGTGATCTACCCATCAAATCTTCAGCATTTTTCTGTATCACCACATTTCAAATGTTTCTATTCTAATCTTGTCTAGACTGCGTATCGTCCATGTTTCGCTACCATACGTGGCCATATTCTATACAAATACTTTCGGAAGGGTCTTCCTGACACTTAAATCTATACTCGATGTTAACAAATCTCTGTTCTTCAGAAACACTTTTCTTGCCACTGCCAGTCTGCATTTTATATCCTCCATACTTCGACCATCGTCAGTTACTTTGCTTCCCAAATAGCAAAACTCATCTACTACTTTAAGTTTCTCATTTTTTAAGCTAATTCCCTCAGCATCGCTTGATTTAATTAGACTACATTCCATTATCCTTGTTTTGCTTTTGTTGATTTTCATCTTATATCCTCCTTTCAAGACACTCTCCGTTGCGCCAAGCTGCTCTTCCAAGTTCTTTGCTCTCTTTGACAGAATTACAATGGCTTCAGCAAACCTCAAACTTTTATTTCTTCTCCCTCGGCTTTAATTCCTACTCCAAATTTTTCTTTTGTTTTCTCTAATGCCAGATCAATATACAGATTGAATAACATCAGGCTTCGACCCATTCTGACTCCCTTCTCAACCACTGATTCCCTTTCGTGCTCCACGACTCTTATAACTACCATCCGGTTTCTGTACAAATAGCCTTTCTCTCCCTGTATGTTACCCCAGCCACCGTTAGAATTTGAAAGAGAATATTCCAGTCAACACTGTCAAAAGCTTTCTCTTACAAAAGCTATAAACATAGGTTTGCCTTTCCTTAACTTATTTTTTATGAGAAATCGTAGGGTCAGTGTTGCCTCGTGTGGTCCTACATTTCTCCGAAATCCAAACTCATCTTCCCCGAGGTCGGCTTCTATCAGTTTTTTCATTCTTCTACAAAGGATTCGTGTTCGTACTTTGCAGCCGTGACGTGTTAAACTGATAGTACGGTAATTTTTACACCTGTCAGCATCTGCTTTCTCTGCAATTGGAGTTGTTATACAGGGTGAGTCACTAACTATTGCCACTCCGAATATATGACAGGAACTGAAAAGTTTGTGGGACAAAAGTTGCATGGGAGAATGGGAGCCATAATATGACATTGCTTTTTGTTGCTAGGTGTGGTCACTTCAGAGATACGAAGATCAATTTTTTTTAATGGGATGCTACAGTTTTGTACTTATTTTCTGATAGCGGCTATCGAGACGAATCCAATGATGTGTAACAGTAAGGTCTTTGAAGGTAAACGAAGCTCACAAAAGTGGCATGAAAGTCCATTACAGTAGGTGTTCGAAGTGATGACCATTGGTATCAATGCAGTGCTGCAATCTTCCTATCATGGAGTGAGTGGTATTCCTAATCACGTAGGCACAAATCGAAGCACATGCTCTGACAATTCTCTCTCGCATATCTTCAGCTGTAGTTGGAACGTCTTTGTAAACAATGTCTTTTACGAATCCCCACAAAAAAAAATCCAGAGACGTCAAGTCCGGCGAACGAGCTGGCCACGACACATCTCCTCCGTGTCCAATCCAACGATTTGTGAATTGTCTCTGTAACTCATTTCTAGCCATCAGCGAAAAATTTGCCGGACACTCATCGTGTTGATACCACATTATGTTCCTTGTCCCTAAAGCTATTTCTTCCAATAGCAGACCTTATGTTTCTTGTAGAAATTGATATTCCACGTTCCATCCGTAGAACACCAGTTTTGTTTCTCCTGATAATGGCGTTCTCCTGGGTAGCCCGCACGCGGAGATCCGAATGGGGGACTATTTTACCTACGGAATATTTTACCCAAGAGGATATCATCATCGTTTAACCATACAATTACATATTCTTGCGTAATACAGGCACTGATGTGGAATGACCCTCGAACAACGTTAAAACCAATGACAGTTGCTGTCGTATCTGTGTAGTGCAGCCGGCCGCGGTGATCTCGCGGTTCTAGGCGCTCAGTCCGGAACCGCGCGACTGCTACGGTCGCAGGTTCGAATCCTGCCTCGGGCATGGATGTGTGTGATGTCCTTAGGTTTGTTAGATTTAAGTAGTTCTAATTTCTAGGGGACTGATGACCACAGATGTTAAGTCCCATAGTGCTCAGAGCCATTTGAACCATTTTTTTTGTGTAGTGCAGTTGTTTGTCAGTAAACTGGTTTCGGATTCAGTACGTCTTCAAAATGTTCTTCCACAGTTTCATGATGTGGGATTGGTATTTTAGAAGTGTACTCTTACCACTGGACCAAAATGGACTGCTAACAAAAGTGATTGTACCATAAATTTCTTTTGTGGCCTGGGAAAAATTTTGAGTGTTTTAATCTGCGAGAAATTGCGCTATTATAATTTTTGTTGTCCTCTACGCATTCTTCAGCGCGCGGGAAATTTCTTGTACATTTGTCTTACAAACCTTTCTTCTTCTCTGAGATCCACGATTCAACTTCATCATTTTCGTCAAACGAGTCCTGATGTTTTCTGGTCATATACCCTAATGTTTTCTCCGAGACTGAGAATAGAGGTCTTCAACCTCTCACAATGTTGTATTACATCAGGAGGACATTCTTTCGACTGTGTTTGATGAAGCTGCTGTATTGTGAGGCATATTATGACTTTCCAAGTTTTTGGGTATCAAACGTGTGTCTGTAGATCTTTTTTTGCTTCCTCCTCTCAGCACATAGCGGCAGATGAAAGACTTGTCTAAGTCGGTCATCTTCCCAACAACGCTCTTGTCATTCCTTTAGTGGTGAAAACTTCGTATACATCTTTCTTGCGAACAATTACATAGTCAATGAGATGCTACTGCATCGATTTGGTGTGTTTTGAAGCCATCCATTCGACGAAAGATGGAGTTCGTAATTGTTAATCCTTGTTAATCACGTTTTGAAAGGAGTCTAATACCACTTGAGGTTTCATTGCCAACTCCTTCATTGGCAATGCCACTTACTACCCCATACTTTCTGGTCCTTACCCCTCTGGCACTTAAAGTTCCAAGAAATATCAGGATGTCATTCAGACCCGCACAGAATGTTTCTCTGATTTCATCATCAGAATTTATAATGGGTCCATATGCGCTGATCACTGTACCATGCTGGTTTCCATTTAATCGAAGTCTAAATGCCATGATGCGTTCATTATGTAGAGCTGGAACCTCCGACAGATCTCTCAGATAATTGTAAGCTTGTTCTTGACAGTAAATCTCACTCTGAGTATGCGCTGTTGACTGTCAGCTTTCCCCTGCACGTAGTTGACATAGATGACCTTCATCATCAAGAATGGTTTCCTGGAACGCTGTCATGTCAAACTTTCACAATAGCTGTTCTTTCGGATCATCTCTTTGCAAGGTCATCAGTGACTGTTCTTACAATTCCAGTTGCAAGATACAATTTCTTATGTGTTTGATTTTGTGTCCGTCTTGTCTGTCGGGCAACAAATGTTCACATTGATTTGGTAAAACGAAACTTATTATTTAACAAGAGAGACGTGTGTTTTAATATGACATAAGAGTTAATCACTTGACAAAGACAATTACTTAATGAATAAGGAATGAATAGTATTGAAAAGTAAGTTCCTTCTCAGTAGCGAAATAATATTGATGTGGTTAGGGAGGCCAAAGGCCTGAGGGAAAAGTCACTTCTTGGAAGAACAAATAAACGCCAATATTGTCTGAAAGCTGAAAGCCTTTAGGACGAGCAGGCGCACCAGCGGCGGTAGCAGAGCAGCTGTTGTCTGATGCCGTTCGTCGCCGCAGATCAGGGACAGAAAAGGTTAAACTGCAGGAGCATCCAAGGAAAAGTTTCGGAATTAGTGTAGCATGCTGATGAAACAGGAAGTTGTTTGAAACCAGAAATTAATGACGATGAAATCATAAGTTTAGATTGGAATGTTTACCGTGAGGGTAGGTTAGTCACCATTGGTGGCAGTGTTTTTTGCAGTAAAGTATTCGACAAAATCTAGAGAGGTTATCACGGATTACGATCGTGAATTAATCTGGGAGAAGTTATCAAAGATGGGTCAAAAATACTCTTCGGAGGCTTTTATAGATCGATCTGGGCAGGAGCTCTAGTGGTAGAGCGCGTCATACAGAACTTGCAGAATATAGTAAATAACTTTCCTGATCAGGCTGTTGTAATAGGGGGTGACCTCAACTTTCCAGGTGTAGATTGGGACCGTCATGCTATCAAAACTGGTGCTAGAAACAGGAATTCGTGTAACATTGCTCTGGATGTCTTGTCCGAAAATTACACTGCTGGCCATTAAAATTGCTACACCATGAAGATGACGTGCTGCAGACGCGAAATTTAACCGACAGGAAGAAGATGCTGTCATATGCAAATGATTAGCTTTTCAGAGCATTCACACAAGGTTGGCGCCGGTGGCGACACCTAAAACGTGCTGACATGAGGAAAGTTTCCAACCGATTGCTCATTCCCATTGCCTGGTGAAACGTTGTTGTGATGCCTCGTGTAAGGAGGAGAAATGTGTACCATCACGTTTAAGACTTTGATAAAGGTCGGATTGTAGCCTATCGCGATTGCGATTTATCGTATCGCGACATTGCTGCTCGCGTTGGTCGAGATCCAATGACTGTTAGCAGAATATGGAATCGGTGGGTTCAGGAGGATAATATGGAACGGCCTCGTATCACTAGCAGTCGAGATGACAGGCATGGCTGTAACGGATCGTGCAGTCACGTCTCGATCCCTGAGTCAACAGATGGGGACGTCTGCAAGACAACAACCATCTGCACGAACAGTTCGACGACGTTTGCAGCAGCATGGACTATCAGCTCGGAGACCATGGCTGCGGTTACCCTTGACGCTGCATCACAGCCAGGAGCGCCTGCGATGGTGTACTCAACGACTAACCTGGGTTCACGAATGACAAAACGTCATTTTTTCGGATGAATCCAGGTCCTGTTTACAGCATCATGATGGTGGCATCCATGTTTGGCGAAATCGCGGTGAACGCACATTGGAAGAGTGCATTCGTCACCGCCATACAGGCGTATCACCCAGAATGATGGTACGGGGTGCCATTGGTTACACGTGTCGGTCACCTCTTATTCGCGTTGACGGCACTTTGAGCAGTGGATGTTACATTTCAGATGTGTTACGATCCGTGGCTCTACCCTTCATTCGATCCCTGCGAAACCCTTCATTGCAGCAGGATAATACACGGCCCGTTGAAGATTAGATGGGTAGATCACATAGCTAATGAGGAGGTACTGAATAGAATTGGAGAGAAGAGAAATTTGTGCCACAACTTGACTAAAAGAAGGGATCGGTTGGTAGGGCATATTCTGAGGCATCAAGGGATCACCAATTTAGTATTGGTGGGTAGCGTGGAGGGTAAAAATCGGAGAGGGAGACCAAGAGTTGAATACACTAAACAGATTCAGAAGGATGAAGGTTGCAGTAGGTACTGGGAGATGAAGAACCTTGCACAGGAGAGCTGCATCTCTGGACTAAAGACCACATCAACAACAACAATGCACGACTACTTATTGCAGGTCCTGTACGGGCCTTTCTGGATACAGAAAACGTTCGACTGCTGCCCTGGCCAGCACATTCTCCAGATCTCTCACCAATTGAAAGCGTCTGGTCAATGGTGGCCGCGTAACTGGCTCGTCACAATACGCCAGTCACTACTCTTGATGAACTGTGGCATCGTGTTGAAGCTGCATGGGCAGCTGTACTTGTACACGCCATCCAAGCTCTGTTTGGCTCAATGCCCAGGGCTATCAAAGCCGTTGTTACGGCCAGAGGTGGTTGTTCTGGGTACTGATTTCTCAGTATCTATGCACCCAAACTGCGTGAAAATGTAATCACATGTTAGTTCTAGTATAATATATTTGTCCAATGAATACCCGTTGATCATCTGCGTTTCTTCTTGGTGCAGAAAGTTTGATGGCAAGTAGTGTACGTAGAGGACCAACTCGTGGGGGTAACGTCTTAGACCTCCTGGCAACAACCGAACCTGAATTTATCGAATCAGTTAACGTAGAGGAAGATATCAGTGAAATGTGCTAGCATCTACAACGGGTCGGACAAAAAATGTTAAGAAAGGTGGGAAGATATTTTTGATTATCAAGAGTGACAGGATACAAATTTCAGAGTGTCTGAGCAGTAGCATGAAATATTCGGTGGTGAAGACGAAGACGTGGAAAACAAATGAAAATAAGTCAAAGGAACCGTGAAATATGCCATAGACAAATAAATTGTGAGAATTATTGAACTATATGAAATAAAATCGTAATAACTTCTGAACGGTTTGAGTTAGGGCGTTCAAACTGCACGGTTGGCCGCTGTGCATGATGAGAATTAGTTGTGCATCCATGGTTTTGTTTAACGACGAAGCCCACTTTCATTTGGATGGGTTCGTCAATACGCAAAATTGGCGCATTTGGGGGACTGAGAATCGAGAAGTCTCTTCACCCTCAACGGGTGACTGTGTGGCGTGCAATGTTCAGTCACGGAATAACTGATTCGATATTCCCTGGTGGCACTGTGACTACCGAAAGCTACGTGAAGGTTTTGGAAGATGATTTCATCCCCATCCAAAGTGACCCTAATTTCGACAATATGTGATTCATGCAAGACGGAGCTAGACCACATCGATTAGGCGAGTGGTTAATGTCCTGGAGGAATACTATGGGGACCGCATTCTGGCTCTGGGGTACCAAGAGGCCACTGGTATGGACCTTGATTGGCCTCCATATTCTCCAGATCTGAACACACGCGGCGCCTTTTTGTGGTGCTATACTAAAGACAAGGTGTGAAGCAATAACCCCAAAACCATTGGTGAGTTGAAAACAACCACTCAGCTGGTTATCGACAGAATCTACGTACCGACAATTCAGCGTGTCAAGCAGAATTTCGCTAGTCGCCTGCGCCACATCATCGCCAATGATGGCAGCCATATCGAGCTTGTCATAACCTAAATACAAATATCTGTAGTAACGTTTACCTGTTGAATAAAGTGTGTGCACGCCATAGATTATAAGTAATTTAGTTTCTTTTGATGTAATTGTCACCCTGTGTGTTCCGAGTAAGTTATTAAAGGATCGGAAAGACCCACCACGATTTAACTGCCATGTTAGAAAACAGCTACGAAAACAAAGAGAACTTCATCTCAGATTCATGAGAAGTAAAAACCTAGCTGACAAACAAAAGCTGAACGAAGCGAGAATGAGCGTAAGGAGAGCAATGAGAGAAGCGTCCAATGACTTTGAAAGCAAAACTTTGTCAACCGATCCTAGTAAAAACCCCAAGATATTTTGGTCGTTTGTAAAATCAGTGACCATACTGGCACCGAAACGGAAGATAACAGACAGAACTTTGAAATACTGAATTCGATCTCCCGAAATTGTTTCACCGCGGAAGATCCTAACATGGTCTCTCCTTTCAATCGTGGTACGAACCTCGAAATGACAGATATTGAGATAAGGTCAGGACCAGATAACTGTAAGATTCTACAAAGATTACGTGAAAGAACTTGCTTTCCACCTAGCAGTAATTTGTCGTAGATCGCTTGATCAACGAAGGGTTCCTAGCGATTGCAAGAAAGCGCAGATTTTTCCCGTTTTTAAGATGGACTGTAGTGCAGATGCATACAATTATAGTCCTATATCGTTGACGTAAATCTGTTACAGGATTATAGAAAATGTTTTGTGCTCAAGAATTATGAACTTTTTGGAAAATAAAAATCTCCTCTATAAAAATCAACCTGTATTTTGCAAGCAGAGATCCTGCGAAACTCAGCTTCATGAGGTCCACAGCGTCATAGACAATGGGGCTCAGGTTGATGGCGTGCTTCTTGACTTCAGGAAGGCATTTAACACCGTACTGCACTGCCGTTTAGTAAAAAAATACGAGCTTATCGAGTACCGGGAATGATTTGTGATGACTGGATTCAAGACTTCCTTGTAAACAGAAATTCATCACGATGCTCTTAACGGAACAGAATCGAAAGATGTAAAGGTACTTTCCGGTGTACCCCAAGGAAGTGTGACAGAACCGTTACTGTTTGTAATATACGTAAATGATCTAGTAGAAAGCGTCGGATGCTGTCTAAGGCTGTTCGCAAACGATGTGGTTGTCTGTAACAAAGTAGCATCGCCAGAAGATAGTAACGATTTGCTTAATGATCTCCAGAGAATTGGTGAATGGTACAGGATCTGGCAGTTGACCCTCAACGTAAATAAATGTAACATATCGCGTGTACATAGGAAAAGATGGTTCAAATGGCTCTGAGTACTATGGGACTCAACTGCTGTGGTCATAAGTCCCCTAGAACTTAGAACTACTTAATCCTAACTAACCTAAGGACAGCACACAACACCCAGCCATCACGAGGCAGAGAAAACCCCTGACCCCGCCGGGAATCGAACCCGGGAACCCGGGCGTGGGAAGCGAGAACGCTACCGCACGACCACGAGATGCGGGCCATAGGAAAAGAAATCCGCTAGTGTGTAGCTACAATATTGATGACAACCCGCTGTAAACAGTATCTGCGGTGAAATATCTAGAGGTAACTTTACAGAGCACCCTTAAGTGGAGCGACCACGTAAAACAAATAACGGGAAAAGTAGATGCCAGACTCAGATACATATGAAGAATCTTATGGAAATGTAACTCATACACGAAGGAAGTGGCTTATCAGCCGATTTTTGAGCATTGTTCATCTATATAGGATGCCTGACAGATAGGACTGATAGAAGAGATAGAGAAAATCCAATGAAGAGCTGTACGTTTCGTCACGCTATCGTTTAGTCGGCACGCGAACGTTACGGAGATGTTCAATAAACTCCATTTTCATAGTTACAAGAGAAGCATTGTGCATCACGGAGAGATTTACTATTGAAATTTCGCGAGAGCACTTTCCGGGAAGCGTCGGACAACATATTACTTCCCCCTACACACGTCTCGCGTAAAGACCAGGAGGAGAAAATTCGAGAAATTAGAGCCAATACTGAGGCTTACCGGCAATCATTCCTCCCACACACTATTCGCTAATGGAACAGGGTTTGGCAGCTCATTTTGTGGAACAAAAAGTGCCCTCTGCCACATACCATTAGGTGGCTTGCGAAGTATGATGTAGGTGTAGATGTAGATCTAGACACAGTACGACTTAAATTAACAGAAGGACAGTTGAGTTGCAAAGGTCATTATGACGAAACACAGTCAAGTCCAGGGTGGAAATTAAGAAATCTTACAAGTCCATTAGCTGATTGTTAACATGAAACAGGGCGTCCTCTTTGAGGCAGATCCAAAATGAGTTCTTAAGTGATGTCAGGCGACTGCATTCTGCAGCTAGCCCATGAAGCTCAATCGGTGTCGCAGCTCGAGCGCCGGCCTTAATAAAGCTCGGATGGCAGGATGTCGTAGGCACTATTTTCAGTCCCATAGCCGCAGAGGAGACCTCCGTCGGCGCCTGGAATGTCATCTGGTGGTCGGGAAGATCGTTGCCGAGGTGCGTCGTCTGCAGGAAGGCTGGCCCCTTTGAGGTATGCGACCGCTTCCCTCGCGTGTAATGTTAGTTGCCAACAGGACAGGCGCAAGGCTGACCGACAGCAATTGAGGTGATACCACCGGGCATGACTATCGAGTCTGTAGCAAAAAGTCGTTCGTGGAAGTGTTGCTGCCAGACTGAGCAGAGTGGAAATTTTATACCATGCTAGTAACGTCGGCTTGCGTGCAGAAACGTAGTATGCTACAGCTGTCAAATACAAAACAAGAAACAAAATCAAGTGAAAAGAACACATTATTGTACCGACTACCTTGATTATGTAGTAGATGGAGATTGTGTTAATTGAGTAAAATAAAATAAATAAATAATCTACGTTCTCTAGTCTGTATACTAATGTAAAAATGAAGCATTATTTGTTGTTATTCCAAAAATCTATTAGAAATCAGGTGAATACAAATTAGAGCGTTAGTAGTGCAAAGAGACTGTAAATTGGACTAATGATCAGATGACAGGCATCATCTCTCCCCACAAGTCAGTATTTTCTATATTCGCTGTCTTTTTAAGCAGTGATACATGCTGGAACTACTGTAATTATTTGATTAGGATTTATCCTACTTTCGGTGAGTTCTTTGGTCACACAACAGAACCTATGAATGTATTTTACGCCAATGTGCCCATCCACTAGTACAGACATTGTTTCCTGCATACAACTGTATAAAAATGCTGCTAAAACCCTCTTTCACCAATGGCCATTTATGACGATCAATCAACCCATTCTCCAACCTTTACATTTTCTGCATTTCAGTACTACTTTATCATTGTGGAGATGATGAAAAAAAAAGACTGAATAGGTGAATTTAGTAGGAATAGTTCCTTGACATGGAGATTAATTAAATTCAGGTTTACACCATTCATGGTAAATGTGTATCGATACCCAGTTGATACAGGCTGTTTTCAGTGCCAAAGCACGTCTTTCGTCTTATTACACAGGTACTTGTGAGTGGTGGCAAAATTTTATATGTTCTTGCATGGTACTGCATCTTGAAAAATAAACTAATCACAAAGGAGTCTCTTATTTTGAATCAGCTTTACACTCCGAAGGTTCGACAAAAATTGAACCAGACAAGATACGAGTAAAAGACTTAGTAATATTGACGTTCTGTATCGCTGCAAGTACAAACTGATAGTTCATATATAACATTCGTAATAAGCTGTTATAAATACCACCAGGAAATATTTCAATACTCTGATGAGTTTGAGGAATTCTCAAGGAAGATACAGCTCTAGAAAAGACAGCAATGGAAATTTATATACGGACATCTGAGAGAAGTCTTTCATAGATGGAGAGTAGTCGTCTAGGAAAATAAGTATGGACAATGACTAGACATAAGGAACATAAAGAGGAAGAGGATGAGTAACGAAAGAAGCTTTTTCTGTCTAATAGTCTGACAAGAAGTTCTGATGAGTGACGTATTGCTTCAAATGGTACCACAGTTTTGAGCAACGTGCCACGGACAGAAAAGATCCAGTGTGACCGCCTAGGTCACCCTGCATCAGATTTATGGAGTGCGTCTATGAGACCAATGAGGGGTCTTTGCCTCTTGCCCATCTCCGTGACTTGTGTGCACCTGTTGTCTGCTCGTGGATCAGTATGGCTCATCAATACTTCCGACGTTCAAGAGTGAAACTTTGTACAGTATTATACATATAATATAGTGAGAAACGGAAGGCCGAAAATAGTCTGTACAACAGAAGACGCTTGTGAAGAGTTGTAACTCAACAAAAGTGTTAAAACACACACCCCTATGTGCCTGTCACGAAATTAGTTTTTCACTTCTCGTGAGAAATGTGCCACCATCTGCGGAACCCGAATGTCCCTTACAAACCACAGATTCAGCACTCTGAAAACGAACGCGATTATAAAACTCGGGACGTCTGTGAGAGACAGTCATGTGCAGCTCGCACAATTGGGTGTAAACTACATGCAGTTGGCAGGAAACAAATCTCGGTACCTAGGCGTGGTACTTAGTGCTTAAACTGTAATATGTGATTAACGATTACATAGACTGATCATCCAGAACATTATGACGTCCGACCTATTATGGATGAAAACCCGTCCAGGCTATAGCAGCGTCACTGGCGAGGAATGACTGTCACTCAGACACACGCATGGTACGTGTACTGTCACTGAGCGTGTTGTCCGTTTATAGAATGGGGAAGCTGCACGATCTCTCTAAGTTTCACCGAGGAGCAGCTTGTGATTGCCTGGAGGCTCGGCACGAGCATTTCTGAAACTGCACGACTTGTTGAGTGTTCGAGGAGTGCTATGGTGAGAGTCTTTAACATGTGGCAAAGTCGAGGTGAAATCACGTCCAAACGTTGTTGCGTTGGGCGGCCGCACCTCGTTACAGATGTCGGTCGTCGTAGACTGGGAATACTGGTAAAACATGGCAGGAGGGCGAAGTGTGGTGGAACTACTATCAGATTTCAATGCTAGGCAGAATACAATTGTGTACGAACTTCCAGCATGCTGGAGTAGCTTGGGTCAGCAACTTCTGTTAAACAGTAGAACAAAAAATCTAGCCCAAGTTGCAAATTTTTACTTTTTATTCATTCGATGACTTGTTTCAGGCTTAGACCCATTTTCAGATCATCATAACATGGCCGAAAATGGCGTTTCCGAAGATGTCAAAAATGTGCAATGAACATTTACAGTGCATACTGTATGTACTGTAAATGTTTACTGCAAATTTTTGACATCGGAAGTGCTATTTTCAACTATGTTAGGAAGATTTAAAAATGGATGTCGGCCCGAAACTAGTCATCGAATTAATAAAAAGTAAAAATTTGCTTGGACTGGGTTTTTGTTCTGCTGAGAGTAAAACTGTGTCTGAGTACACAGTGCACCCAACACTCCTAATGATGAGCCTCTGCAGCCAACGTCCCGTGCATGTGCCAATGTTAACACCTCGACATCGGCAACTACGACTCAAATGGGTAAGTGACCATCGGCACTGGAGTAACAGCCCCGTGACACCTGCACTGCGGAACGGAGATAAGCTGGCAACGGTCCATTATTCTCTGGGGAACATTCACGTGGGCATCCATAGTTCCACTGGAACTCATGCAAGGCACCATAGCCGCCAAGGAGTATCGCACACTGTTTGCAGGTCACGTAGAACCCTTCATGACGTCATGTTTCCCGACGGTAGTGGCATTTTTTAACAGGATAATGCGCCATGTCACGAGGACGGGAATATGACAGAGTGGTTCGAGAAACACAGTGGTGAGTTCCGATTGATGTGTTGGCCCCAATCTCGACGTATCTGAACCCCAATCGAATACATCTGGCATATGCTTGAACTTGGCATCAGAGCTCATCGCCCCATCTCCCCCGCCCCATTCCACAGAATTTGAGGAACTTAGTTGACCTGTGTGTGCAGATCTGGTACCAACTCCTTCCAGCAACTTACAAAGGCCCCCGTGCCAAGAGGCGTCGCCGCTCTTATCCGTGCCAAGGTGGACATACGGGGTGTTAGGTAGGCGGCCATAATTTTCTGTCCGATCAGTGTATAATCCACAGCAACAAATGTGACATCACATCCAGCCTACATATTCAAAGTGGATGGGAATGGGAAACCAACAGGATGACTGATTTCCAAGGTCTGGTGTGTGAATGAAATTCAGTAGCTCGAAGGTGAACAGGCTTTATTGCCAATACATTAATGTACAGTCAGTGGCGCAGTGAGCGATGCTGAGTGGCGGGTGGCGAGAGTCAGTCCTCAGTGGTGGTATCCGTGGTGAGCGACGGGCACCGGGTGCAGGGACGGGCCGATCTTCTTGACGACCGCGTTGAAGCCGCTGTGGTCGTCCGCCGCGTACTCGACGATGCGGGTGGAGCCGTCGGGCTCGACCAGCGAGTAGCTGCCCTTCACCACGTCGCCATCACGGTGCTCGGACTGCTGCTTGATGTCGCCGGTGTGCGCGTCGTGGACGCCATAGTTGAACGCGTACTTGGGGTACGCCTGTGGAGTAACGAAGGCAAGTGTCACTACCACATCCACTCTGCGTTTTTCAGCTTGTTGCCTAAAATGAAACCTTTGGAATCAAGAGAAAAACCGCTGGTCGTAAATGAATACTTCGGAAATTTAGAGGTCTTGAACGTATGAGATGCATTCACTATGATTTGTGAGGTGCTCAGAGTAAGGTGTTCAAATTCAAAGCTTTCCACTTTCCAGTGAAAACGGGTTTCGTGCTTTTATGTGGTCTCTCTATTAAGATATATCTGCAGAACTCCGAGTAACGTTCATACACTAACAGTCACTCGTAATTTTACTGTATGACAATCACAGGTGAAAAGCTAATTTTGACCGATTCCTTAGACTGTTTCAGAGATATTTCTGTTAGGCAATAAGTTTTGGCCAAGTACTCCAAGTAAAACCTCCCGTCAGCTACTTTTAATATACTCAGTTTAAGTCTCTACAATCTGTTGCTTTACTTTTGTATTTATTTTTCGTGTATAAGAAGTTCAGTGAATGTTACAGTTGGTCCCATTTCAGGAAGGAACTAAAAGATGACACTACCACGGAAAGAGCTTTATTAAAATTAAGAAAGTTAATCGATATTAGTACTGTTACATTATTGGGCATCTGGATTTGTATTTTTAGACAAATAATATTTTGCATTTATTATTAATAGACTCTATACCATTTTCTTTCTTCAGGTCCCAAAATTAAGAGGTATACTTATTTCATGTGCCATGTATTAAAGATGAAAAAATATAAAGTTTTCACCAGTAGTTATAAAAAACAAGATTAAAATGGAAGAGAGTAATTTTATTTTGATTTTCTTCAGTGTTGCGCCTCTAACAAGGGATAAGTATGAAGCAAACCCAAAATCACTGTACAGTCCCAGTAAAATGCGAGAAAACCGAAATGTCATTGTTTTCAGAGATCATTATTTTAGTATTTTTGGTGTCGGGAAAGGTCGTGTGTAGTTAGAGTATGCTCTGCGAAAGGTGTGTGCGTCGTGAGAATAAAGGTAGAAACTGTCTAACAATAATGAAGAAAAACGTACGCAAGATAAATTGTTTATCGAGTCACTGCAATGTTCTGAAATCCATTATTGCTGCTCTAAGAGTGATTCCTGCTTTTATTTTTCTTCTGATTTGAATATTAGAGCGTTAAGGCACGCTCATAACGCTGAAATTAATCCTGAAATTTAACTGAAATAGCGCTTTTTTAAAATGTTTTTAACGGGTACTATAAGAACAGAACCAATAGAATATTCTTTAAAACACCTCTGACATGCTTAGTCTTATTAAGTCTCCAAATACCATAGAGGCTTAATCAGTTTGAATAGCAAATCCAGAGATTTACGAAATATAATTATCTTGATTTTGCAAACAGTGTGTTTATTGTCTACTGGATATGAAATTACGCAGTTGGACACAGATAAAGTGGCGAAAGCGGTTATGTTAAAAATGCAAGGATAATAAAAAGTGTAGTGTTTTCATATAACACGTTTTTCGTGTCCCCTGAAAAATTGCAAAGTGGAAATGTCTGGATTTGAATTTTAACGCCTCAAGTGTCTGCCACGTTGTCGTTGGTGACACTACGGAAAGAAAAAACAAACACACAATCATTTGTATCTAAGGCGGAAGTTACTACTGTTTACAGTTGGTGACTGGTCGTCGAAGATGTAGCATAACTCGGTACAGGGAGTTAACGACAGGCATTTAATATATGCTGCAGCAGGAAAACTAAGAAAACTTACTCACAGCAGACGTCGTCCTAATTCGAATACCTTTACTACAGTGGATAGAAACTTTAAGATCGTTCAACTTATAGGGAGATGCCTGGCCAAAGTTGAGGCTATGGTCTAGGATAGAGATGGAGAAGATTCATCAGCAAGTAGGCCTACTCGTCGCCTTAACCATAATGCACAATTCCGAGAACAGTCTATAGACAGCAGTGATGGAGCAGCAACTGAGTAAAAAGAAATGTCCTGCACTAGGGGTTATAATATTTCCTAGCATATGATCCTCAAAACCATTTAGAAAGGAAGCTACAGTGTAACATGAAAGCATAATCACAATTCAGTATACCAACTGTCAAAGCATTACAAGTGATGAAAATCACATCGAGATCCAGGGTTAAACGCTAGTAGCAATCGAGGACCGACACCTAACCATTAGATTCCGATTTTTAACTGCGAGACCACCAGGCTACATTTTTTCTTTTGTTTGAGTGTAATAATAGTTTTCCTTCTACAGAGAACAGAGTAAACTACTAACAGAGTATACCTGTTACGCGATCTCGTTGCAGAGGAGAAAAAGCGCAAACATTTGAATATTAATCGGAGATACAGAAAATGATATTGGAATTCATGATGTCTGCAAAACTTCTTTTTCTCTTCTTCCAGTCTTCTGGAAAAAGTATGAGAAGTATCACTACTTTAAAGCACTTTTACGGGCACAGGAAAGGCGGTTCGGCCTTTATTGCTTGTTTGCAGAAGTCTTTTCCCTCGTACCTCGTTTCCTCGACAGGTGTCCATAAGTGCTTCGGTTTTATGCCTGCTGTAAAAGCCTAGCGCATACAAAGTGAGAGCTGCAAAAACAGTTACGTAATGCAGCGTGAAAGTGGTTGTGAATTCGTCATAACATCGGACGCTTGTTCCTCTAGTCATTATTCGTTTCGGAAGACACGGAAGGTATCCTATGTTGTCACATACTGTCACTGACTCTGTCCGACTAGAGTTATGACGTAAGTTCTACACTGGAATGTCACAGCATGTGTAAGGAAAACAAGTGTGGAAATGGTAAAGGATACCAGCTGAGGACTCTTTAGATGGACTGCTTGATACAGTTATGGATCGGCTCTCACCTCCGTAAGTGGACAACAGGCATCTGCGAAAGTTTTGTAGCATACCGATAAAATATCGTCAGATTTTTATTATTTGTAACAGGATAACGTGTTAAATATTTTGAGAAAGAATGGCAAAGCTCTAATCAATCCGAAGATTGTTTTAACTGCAACAGTGCTTTACCATAACCTGACAGTTTACCAATGAGCAATAGCGCCAGACACGTAGATAAGATAGAAATGAAAATGAAGAGCTTAATGTAGTTGGAGAATGACATAACGGAAAAACTGACGAAAAAATGAATGTGTTGTAGACAAACATATGTGATAAAAAGGTATTGCTAATTACAGGTGGGTTCGTACCAACGTACCTTAAAACTACAGTACTTTTTTCTGAACTAATAATTTGGCGCATTCATTGCCATTTGTAGCACTCCGAATCGGAAATAGCCTACAAATAGTCTTTTATAAAGCGTCCCTGTAAAAATCTGATAGAGTACCATCATCTTGTCTCCTCTCCCATTGGCCACTACTTTGAATATGGAGTCACAAACAGCATGCCTACCATCGTCTTGGTATAGATATTCACGTCCTCACACTGTTTTCCACCACCATCACATTGAAATAATTATTATGTGTCCTAATTCATATCAGGTCCACCAATCTGCATAGAATACGGAATGATACGCTTCGTGAGAACTGACTGTGTGGGTGGATGTTCTGCGTTCGTATTCCTTAACAGCTAACGAATGCCTCAAATAACTGATACAGTAAATGCAGATTTGATCTTAGACAATATACACTGAGGACTGACTGCTAAAGTGAATATTATTGCCCGTTTGTCACTGCATTGTCTTGAAGCAGGTATCGAGACGAGAAGATGACAGTTATATGTCCTAGAAAATGTAACAGTGCTGTGCTATCGAAGATGCGTAATTTGAATTGATGACTTCACGTATGCTGCTGTTGACGTGATCTTCATCAATGTACCTGATGATGGCTCCAGTTGTTAACTGGACACCGAGAATTCTGATACGAAATGAGTTTACACATTATGAGACGACTGACCAGAAGTATTTAGTTACACTGTGAAATCTCGAAAATGTTCTGTTACGTACTAGCTACTTTCACGCAGATAAAACAACTAGATTTGCGACGAGTTTTCCTTCTGCTCATTCTCTCTCCTAACTTCCTCTTTCAACCTTATCTCTTGTGAAGCATATTAAAAATTGTACTCATTGGAATTTGAAGTTGTCTTGTCTGCCTGCGGTTCAAGATTTTTATGGACAACACCTAGATGAACTCTGAAATAATTTTATTCGGTTGCTGAGGTACGTTAATGCTATTATTTGCCTTCCGCGATTCTCAGAACCTCTATGGCAGCGCTGCCCCAGGTCAACTGCACCAGTAAGGAGAAGTGCGAGCCAATAGGTTGCATCATAAACGTACCGTAATAATGTTACTCGACAGAGAATGATTTAAGTCGCTAGGCAAGGTGACTCCGCTGAGATAACATCAAACTCGGAAGCATAAAGCATAATGTTTACTTCCGCATTAAACTTAACGATGAACAGAGTATAGCTGTGCGACAGCCGCGCAGAAGAAAAAGTGCCCCACCCACGATACTCCTAGTGTTCGCTGTACTGTTACCTTCCACCAAAACGCTTCAGTGACGCTATAACCGCCTTTAATATCCCTTCACACACTGAAAATGAAATAGTCATTATTCAACTTCAGTTTTATTGGGTTGGGTTGGGTTGTTTGGGGAAGGAGACCAGACAGCGAGGTCATCGGTCTCATCGGATTAGGGAGGGATGGGGAAGGAAGCCGGCCGTGCCTTTTCACAGGAACCATCCCGGCATTCGCCTGGAGTGATTTAGGGAAATCACGGAAAACCTAAATCAGGATGGCCGGACGCGGGATTGAACCATCGTCCTCCCGAATGCGAGTCCAGTGTCTAACCACTGCGCCACCTCGCTCAGTTTTATTGGCTTGGAAAAGAATGGCAAACCTGTAATCAACCCGAAGATTGATTTAAATACAACAGCGCTTTTCTAAGCATCATACTACTGAGATGTTGTTGACTTCCTCCGACCTTTGGACTTACTTAGTCACTAGCCATAGGTTTGTTGGTACACCTCAGCATTTTCACGTTAACCAAACTTTGCCATACTTGAAAGAAATGTTGTTCACTTATCACTTCTTTAACGTATGGCAAAGATATATACATATAGGTCTCACTATATAATACTCTAGGGATTTACATCAACTTCTTGCACGTATCGTGCTATTAAGCTATTGATTTTGAGATAGTAGTGACACATTAGTTTTTTAGTATGTTGCAAGGTCTTCTCACAGTGTATTTTGATGTGGAGAATATTTAGAACATCTTAAAATGACATGGTTGAGATCCCGGTCTTTCTGGATGTTCACGGCTTGTGGGAGAGTCTACCACTGCGATCCTATAGAGATTCTGATAGCTGATGTCTCGTCAGAAAATTCTACTGGCTATACCTCTTCGTTGTTGGAATAGTGCGCTGGACTGAAGCGAACGATATTCGCTTTTCCTGTCTTTCGATATTTGCCACTGCAGTTCCCGTTATTGGTATGCCTATTTTCTTTTACGTTTAAGAATCAGGAAAATGGAAGCTGTATAAATAGTGAATTCCTTTCTTGGATGCTGTCCTTCGGTAGGACGTCTGCTTCTTCATTGTGTCAAACACCTGAGAGCCCTTTCTAACTACATTAAATGAACTGTTTCATTTTGTTCATTGAGTTTCATTATCAATTCCAGTATGACACAAATGTAACTGTCATTAGACTTCCACTCCACATGCTCAAATTGCTCCAAAACACTTCAACAAGAATTAATGTTTTCTTCTCTTCTGTGGCTCCATCATAAGTTAATCCATAATTGTGTTCATGAAAAATATTTCGCTGTCTGGAACGCAGAGCAATAATATGCACAACCAACTTTCTCATGTGTATTGGATCCGTCAGCAGATATGTGCAGATAATGTGGGCAATCTGTTACATCATTATTAACGCTACAGTTTTGACCCGTTGTCACTATCAGGTAAATAACGCGTGACTGACAGACTGTTGTTTCACAGTCTTTACTAAACACTGGTAACATTCGGTCCTTCCATGTCAAAGGAAACGTGACTCTGAGCGGAAGCCTTTCACTAACTATGAAAATGGTGATTAGCAGACTGTGTCGTAGCTTGAGTAAGAGGCTCGTGAGATCCGTTTCTTTTACTTATGAAAGTTCCGACACATAAACCGAAACAGCCTAGCACTGAATAGTTGATGTCGACATTTTCTGTAGTGCTGATTGGTGTCCTTTGTCAGGGACAAAAAGTAAGCTGTTACGCAAAGCACTGTGCACTGGATATGAAGAACTTCCTCTCACCGTACAACTGTCTTCAGTGGTCCAGTGCTTTCTCAAGACGCCTCGCTCACAGTGTACCTTGCTCACGCTCCAGTTTACGAGGTATTTTACGCTTGCTTGCCCACCGTAGCTATCTTCTGTGGTGCATAAGTAGACAATTATTCTTGTGTTACAGTTTACTGGCGGAGAATTAGTTCTTTTTATCGAATTGAGCAACAGGTTTTCGAGTAAGAAGCGGTCCGTAGTTCATCTGTTGTGACTAAGCTAGAGAGTCAGAGAAGGTGCATTCTAGCGTCCGTCGAAAGTGAAGTACACGGCTGATTGACCTTCCGATGTCGTTGAGTAAGGGTGTGTTTGTTACTCGAAAAGTGGCGACAACTATGTGCCACGGTGCCTGGTAGAATAACTGCTTAAATACCTTTGAGCATGCTGCAGTTATTGTCTTCTCGATTCCTGCTAAATCGATACATTTTCAGATTTTTCGTAGAATACTGATTTTTGCATTATTTCATCTACTGGTATACAATCCATACATATAGGATTTCTTGCTTATTAGGTACTTGACACCACCTATACATAAAGAGGTTTAGTGATATTTACATTTATGAAGTCTTCACGGGTCTCTAAAAAATAGAGGTGTGTCAGTTCCTTTCTGTGGCGGATCTGGACGACGGAAAATGATAACATATACATCTACAACCCACAAACCACTGAAAAGTGCATAACGGAGGGTTCTTGCCTTTGTAACACATGTAGGTGTTTTGTGCAGGATAGAATGACTGCTTAAATGCCTTTGAGCATGCTGCATTTATTGTCTTCGCGATCCCTGCTAAATCGATACATTTTGAGATTTTTCACAGAACACTGGTTTTTGAAAATTTATAAGTGGGTTTTAAGAGGAAATTTCAACAATGAATTTTTCACCTTGTAGCGAAGTGTGGACCGAGACTCGAACTTTTGACCTTTGTCTTTTGCGGTCAACTACGTTACGAACTGAGCTTCCCAGGCCCGACTTATCACCTGTCCTATCAGCTTTATTCCGCCAGTACCTATCAAACGTTTTTTTAGTTACATAGTTTGCTTCTATTAGCTCTGGTTTTCACGATCTTCATGGCGCTCTCCCGTGGTAAGAAAAAGAAAAAAGACTGTGATCATCTCCTTTATTGTTTTCATCTTTCCAGCATACTGACAGAGAAAGCAATTCTGCCACCAGATTAGCCTACGACTGACGCCATTTGATCACTCCATTTCACATCCATACAAATTGTTACAGACAGGTATTTGCATGGGTTGTCTACTTCCAGTGGTAGTACTTACTTGCATTTCGTGAAGTAGACAAATTTATATTTCTGAGTGAGAAGTTGGAACGCGACAAGAAACAAAGGGAGACTTATAAAACGAGGAGAGATTTCTTTACCGTTGGATAACAAAGTATATACAGTCTTTATTTTGGAAGTAACTACACTTTTTTTTTTGTTTTGAACTGAATTGTTCACTTTATCTTCTCGTATATTCGCGGTAATTTTGCTAGACGTTATATGTACTTCATTTCGTTGTCGTATTCCTTGCACTTTATTGTTCGAACCAGTAAGTAAGCGGCATGGAAGCCTCACTGCTTTTTAGAATATTGGTGCACATTCATCAATTTAGCCCTGGAATAAACGCTAAACTGCACTGTACCTCACGAAATAAACGCTACTTTCATTTTTATGAAATCTCTTAACAAAATATCTCGTATTTAAATCACAATGTTTTCGCAAACTGTCAGTTTGAACATTTACTACCTAATTACGAAATTACAAGGCAATGCCATTCTAAGCGAGTTCCATTTGTAATTTAGAAATATTTATGATGATGCCAATGATTTTCGTACTTATTTTGTCGCAGTAATTAATACTAGCAGATTATAACATTCTTTAAGATGTCTACAGCAGTTTCCAAGATAAAAGCTGGAAGTATTATGTTACCCAGTGATAAATGAATGGCACATTCAGTCATAAAACTTTTCTCTCGTGTTGCGTGTGGCTATACCAAAATCACACATACAGAAAGCTATTGGAGTAATCTGAACCTTGTGGAATAAGACGTGAATGACTTATCCTTTCCAAAACCAGAATTGAACGAAAAACTCATTTAATAATTACCAAATTTTCGAGATGTATTTTCAAAAACGCTTCAAATCCAAACGTATTTAACAGTGTGATAGTAACCTTTAGACAAGCGACATTATCAGCGCTCAGGATGTGCTTAGCTATCACGAAGTAAAACAAAACACACTGTGTAATCGCTGTTGCGCTAGTGGAAATCTAGTGTACCGAAATCTTGGTAACTTGACTGTTGTTTGAAGGCCACTCATCGTGAAAGCCCTAACTAAAGCACCACCCCGACTCGTGTGTCTAAAGTACGACTCCTGCGTGTAATATGCGACTAATTTATGACAAGTAGGATGTTCTTATATTAAGGTTGTATTAATGTTTAATTAATGTTAGTTACCTAAAGGCCTAAGGAAGGCACACGGGGTCAGGACAAATTCTCTTCTTCATTATCGACACCACGGTCGTAAATTTGTTGAATCAAGTAACATTTTTCTACTCTGCAATAGTTATTAAGACTTCCTTTTAGTCCTCCTATTAGGCTAAGAAGAGATCTTAATAAGTACTAAAGTCTGAGAAGAAAAATATCGCTTTAATGAACAACTTCTGTTGGTCAATGATGTGAGGCTGACTTACGTAGTAATCGACAACTTTGACTGGAGCGGCGACGGCGACTGCAGGAGCTGCGACGGCGACTCCGTGTCCCAAACCGGCGTAGCCACCGTAGCCGCCATAGCCTCCATAGCCCGCATAGCCCCCATGGTCACCATAGCCTCCATATCCACCATAACCACCGTAGCCGACAAGTCCGGCAGTCGCACTAGCCGTCAACGCCACCACTAGGAGGACGCACACCTGCGTGAATAGAGAAGAAACAACATCACTATCAACCTGCAGAAATGTTTCACACTTGAGGATCTAACTGTGTAAAGGAAACTTGAGTACTAATTACAATGCTAGGAACGTCAATGGCAGTTAAAAGTTTTAGGCCTGAGACCTGGCTCTAAACGGCAAACGTATGAAGAGTTCTGGTATGTAATTATATGAAGCACAAAAATTCTTGGATAAAGATACGAAGAAATGTTTTAGCCTCTAAAAGAGCTAAGTATCCGCAGACATTGAGGCGACCACAAATATTTACAAACATATGATTCTTCAGATTTCTTTTTGCTGTTTCGACTAAAGGATCCCTAATGTATGTTGTTCACGCGGAGTGCTTGGCGTTGGCTACCACTAACTTGCCTGCAGAACATCGACTGCTTATCTATTTTTAAGAGAAAATAAAGAATGGGTCGACTGTATGTCGAGTTGCAATCGTGGGTGTAATTTGAAGATCGAGAAGTGTTAGTGTGGAAGGGAACGTAACAGCAACAAATATTTTGATTTCCGGATGCTCCGTCTGGTGATACTGTCCAGACGTCCTTGTGATTTCGTAATTATGAAGTGTTGTGACTGATATTGAATGCTTGTCGTTGGTGTATACGATAGTCTGCCGGCCCGCTTATACTTGTGATTCATTTAGCGTTTGTATAACGCGGGATCTCACACAGAGTGAATGTGAAGGAGATAGTATTGGTCAGGAAAGAAGAACGAATAGTTGAGGAGAAACACCTACATGTTTTTTTAGCTGATTGCTTCTAAGGTTTTGGGCACAGGATATCTTATCTTTTGAATGAAACTAAAAAGACATAAGCTAACAGAATTAAACTAATAACACCAATAAACTAACGTAGTCAATTGCTGTAGAGCAAATTCATTTGAAGTAGTTCTGTGCTGATAAAATCATGAAACCCCAGAACGCAACTTTGGCTTTTGTGAGACCTCTGTCAAATAGGTGATATCGAGCGTATGCAAAGGAGAGCTGGACAAATAATCACAGGCTTTCCTGACACTGTGACAGCGTCACGTAGATTCCCGAGAACCCGAACCCGCAGACACTTAAACATAGACAACTATCTTGCGCAGCCGACTTAAACGTTCCAAGAACAATCTTTAAGTGAGAAACCTAAAAAAAATACACATTCGTCTGCTTATTGCTCCTGCAAAAACAAGACTAGAGTAATCACAGTGCGCACAGAGTGATTTAAACAGTCAATTCTTCCCCCATTCCATACCTGAGTGGAACGGGAAGAGGCTCTAATCCCTGATAACATGGAGAGTAATCTCCGTATTCCGACAGTACTGTATAATCTCTGGTTGTCTGGAAACAAGAAAACGCGTTAGTCCTACTCAATAGACCTCACACTATGTGGGAAGTAAAAGCTGAAAATGTTGAAATCATTGACGGAAAACTTCGATTGAATGATATCTACACTGAAGAGCCTAAAAAAAGAAAAAAAAACCTGGTATATCGGCATAATATCGTGTAGGGCCTCGGCGTGCACGCAGAAGTGCCGCAAGATGACGTGACATGGACTCGACTAATGTCTGAAGTAGCGCTGGAAGGAATTTACACCATGAATCTTGCAGGGCTGCCCATAAACCCATAAGATTACGAGGGGGGGGGGGGGGTGGAGTCTGCTTCTGAACAGCATTTTGCAAGGCATCCCAGATATGCTCAATAATGTTCATGTCTGAGGAGTTTGGTGGCCTGCGGAAGTTTTTAAATTCAGAAGAGTGTTCCTGGAGCCACTCTGTAGCAATTCAGGACGTGTGAGGTATCGCATTGCCCTGCTGGAATTGCCCACGTCTGTCGGAATGCGCAATGGACGTGAATGGATGTAGGTGGTCAGGCAGGATGCTTACGTATTTGTCACCTGTCACTGTCGTATCTAGACGTTCAGGAGTCCCGTACCACTCCAAATACACACGCCCCAAACTATTATAGAGCCTCCACCACCTTGAACAGACCCCACTGACAAGCGGGGTCCGTGGATTCAGATACAATTTGAAACGGGACTCGTCCGATTAGGCAACATATTTCCAGTCACCAACAGTCATGTAGATGTTAATGGGCCCCGGCAAGGCGTAAAGCTGTGTGTCAAGCAGTTATAAGAGGCATACGACTGGGCCATCGTCTCCGAAAGCCCATATCGATGATGTCTTGCGTTGAATTGAAATCTGCAGCTTATTGAAGAAGGGTTGCACTTCTGTCGCGTTGAACGATTCTCTTCACTCGTCGTTGGTCCCTCTCTTGCAAGATGTTTCCGGACGCGGCGATGTCGGAGATTTGATGTTTTATCAGATTCCTGATATTCTCAGTAGACTAGTGAAATGGTTGTACGGGAAAACCTGCACTTCATCGCTACCTCGGAGATGCTGTGTCCCATCGCTTGTGCGCCGACTGTAGCACCACGTTCAAACTTACTTAAGTATTGATAACCTGCCATTGTTGCAGCAGTAACCGATCTAACACCTGCGCCAGACACTTGCTGTCTTATATATTTGTTGCCGACCGCAGCTCCGTATTCTGCCTGTTTACATATCTCTGTATTTGAATATGCATGCCTATACCCGTTTCCTTGCAGTTTCAGTGCATGTGTACGGCATCGAAGACCACTTTAAATTTATCTTGTTTGGCAGAAGGAACTTGTAACTGCACTACACAGGAGTTCAGCGGTTTGTACGGTTTAAACGCTAAAAAAAGTTTCGGAAACCAATGCGTCACGCCCACTCGTTAGCAGAGTAAACAAAGGCAGACCGCAGACGCGTGAGAAACACAAGAAACTGCGGAACGAAATCGCGATTGCGGGGCGGATTGCGGCATTCAGCGGAGCGGCAGACCGCGCCCATTCGCCGAGCTTCCTGTTTTGACTCCTCGCTCAGACGTGTTGGGAGGACTGGTTCTGGTCCGACACCTCCTCTAGCCCAAGAGCGGGATGTGAAGCGTCACGGATAACGACTTCCATGAATGAGCCTTTACTTCATAATTCCCAACACCTGTTCCTACTTATATTAGAATCGTAATACCGGTTATCATTAAAACTTTTGTGTCATTCCTGCTTCACAACTTCCCTTTCCATCACTCGAATATATTTATGTCTCAATAAAAACCAAAATTCTACTCCATAATGAAGAGAAACTCCCAATTTGTACAACAGAACTTCAACCTTTCTAATCGGATTTCCCGAAAATATAATTTTGACAGTACTCACTGCAACGAATTATTTGTGAGGAATACGCAAACATTACTTCCAAAGTTGACAGAATTAAAAAAAAAATGGTTCGAATGGCTCTGAGCACTATGGGACTCAACTGCTGAGGTCATTAGTCCCCTAGAACTTAGAACTAGTTAAACCTAACTAACCTAAGGACATCACAAACATCCATGCCCGAGGCAGGATTAGAACCTGCGACCGTAGCGGCCTTGCGGTCCCAGACTGCAGCGCCTTTAACCGCACGGCCACTTTGGCCGGCCACAGAATTAAAGTTTCGAATCATAGACACTTTATTTTTCGTGTGTGTAAGCAAAATACTTAGCTGAATAGTGTAGATGTCTACTAAAAATGGGAAATAAACCAAATCATCAATTACTAGATAATGCTGTGACATATAACATCATCGTTTTATGAGGGGGGTAGCACCAGATTTTAAATTTAAGAAGGTGCTGATAGGATATTTCCATGGTTGTCCTTTTTATTTATTCAGTATCAGACGAAAGGCCCTACCTCATTTTTATAATGTCGGCATTCAACCACTGGAATCAGTCACAACCTTATAGAATGCATGGTTATCTCCCCAGAGCAGTTAAAGGAAATAACTTTTAAAACCCTCTTTCGACGAGTTGTACATTGCGCCTTCCGCTCGGACTCTTTCCAAGTGCTATTAATGGAAGGGATAAAGACAAGTAAAAGAAGAGATTCGCTTTCGGCAGCCTGAGACTCACTTAAATGTTCAATAAAAGTAGCTGCGGGAAAGGAAAAATGCATCGTGTAGAGCTTCACTATTACATATCCATGTCGCAATAGAGTCATGAAATATAGTAATTATCCAAATACACGTCAGACGCAATGACCACAAAGGCAAATTGAGAGAAATTCGGGCGTATCCAGAATCCGACAATTTCCATACCGCACAGCATCCGCCAATGGAAAAGCAATGGGGGGGGGGGGGGGGGGGAGGGGGGGGGGGGGAAGAGGAGATGATGCTGATACCACATGTAGCTTCTCCCACACAGCGTACTGTGACTTGCAGAGAACAGATGTAGTTTCAGATGTATCAATTATTATATGTCCTAGACTGTCAGTTGGGCATCAACTCAGATGGGTCGGACATGTCCAGCGGATGAAAAATGACAGACTTCCACGCCAAATGCTGTACAGCGAAGTGAGCACAGGTAAAAGGCCACGAGGTGCCCCTCTCAAACGTTATAAGGATCAGTACAAGAAAAATCTGAAAAACTTGAACATCGATCCGAGTAACTGGTCCACAATAGCAGAAGACCGAAGTCGCTGGCGCTCCGTTACCTCAAATGCTCTTCAAAACTTTGAGCTGGAACGTCGAAGAATGGAGAATGACAAACGCCAGAGACGTAAACTCCTCCAGGCCCAGCCACGTCCTCCACCTTCCATCAGCTGTAATGTCTGTGGCCGCCTGTTCCACGCTAGGATTGGATTGCTAAGCCATCAACGACACTTCCACGCCTGAACCGTGACAAAGGAAATCTCAGGAGAGAAATGAAAACTCGGATACGAGTATCAGCCGACGACGAGACTGTCAGTAACAATAGGAAGTTAAGCTTCGAGGCTGCTGAAATTCTTGTCGCCATAGGGAAATATGTTTGTTAACAAATGAGAGGTTATTAGTGATATAAAAGACACATGTGTGGAAGGTGTAAGAAGGGTCAGGCGGAGCTCGCAACTTTGCTCGTGTCAAAGAGAATTGGATCAACTTGTTAATCGGAAAGGTTTTCCTAATGAACCTTGGCCCTGTGTTCGTGACTGTTAGGGTGTAGTCATGTTTGTATCATTCAAGAGAGATTGAGTAAAGCCCGTAATCAGCACTCAGCACACTTCTCTCGTATAACGTTCCAATCAAAAACATGATCAACAGTCTATCGTATCGTATTTAGTCAAAATATTAGTTTAGAGAGAACGAGTACCAAATTCGATTTTTGGAATCAATCTTGATTATTTTCTGCGAAGGTAGTGTTTGGAACTGGGTCAACTCAGCTGCGAGACGAAATAATAAAATACTTGAACAAATATGCGTCGAGAGTGGCACACAACGGAAGGTTGGAAAAAATTTACATTTTTAAAAGTCTTACAGTGGGTGTAGATAATAAAAACAGGCTTTCGAAAGAGCTGTCTCTGTGTACCAGTAAAGCTTCAGTTTCATTCATGACTTTACTTCTACATCTACATGAGTATTATGCAATTCACACTTAAGTGCTTGGCAAAGTGGTCAGTTTTCCTTGCGAGTTCTAATTCCTCTTACTGCGATGGTCATTTATGGGACTCAAAAAATATTTTCACTTTCAGAGCAGAAAATTCGTGATTGAAATTTCGCGAAAAGATTTCATCGAACTAGTTCTGATTCACAAGAGCGATATTTTATGTAATGGTGTTGACTATGAGCCAATAATCTTTTTCTTCGAGGTATTCTGTAATATTCGGACACAGTATATGTTCCGGCATCCTACTACTGAAAACTGATGTCAGTGATATGGGACTATAATTCAGTGGATCATTTCTCTTTCCTTTCTTGTCTATTGACATGACCTGTGCAACATTCCAGCCTTTAGGAAAGGATGATTCGTGGAGCGAGCTGTTGTATATGATTGCTAAGTATGGAGCTATTACGTCAAAATACTCTGAAAAGGACCTTATTGGTATACAATCTGGAAGAGAAGACTTGATTTTATAGATTTTCTCGCTACGCCAAGGGAATCTGCTTCTATGTCACTCGTACTGGCAACTGCTCTTTATACGAAATCTGTGATATTTACTGAGTCTTCATTGGTGAAATAATTTCGGTCAACCGTATTTAGTAACCTCGCTTTATGGTGCTGTCATCGGTAACATTACCATTGCTGAAACTTTTTGGCAGATTAAACCAGTGTGCCGGACCGAGACTCCAATTCGGGACATTTGCCTTTAGCGGGTAAGTACTCATCGCCTGAGCCATCCAAGCACGAATCACGACCCGTCGTAACAGCTTTACTCTCGCCATTACCTCGTCTCCTATCCTATAAACTTCACAGAAGTTCTCCTGCGCAACATGCGGGATTAGAAGCAGGAGCTACACCCTGAACCACCAAAACTATCATGAGACAGCTATTGATTGCCGCTACGACTTCGCTATTCCGTGTTTCCTTCCTCTTCTCGTGCCATCCTGACCGCTAACATCTCGTGCCGCGTCTATAACAAATGTTATATACTTAGTATTTTTGATATAGTGAAGCCCCAATTTACCTATCCTAGGTCAGTCTGTGGAGTGCTGGAGTGGAAGAATAGGCAGCCTGACAAAAATTAGTGACAGCAACACATGCTGAAATAAATGTAATTTCAAAGACTCGTAGTACGTAATGTTACAAAACTCGTGACTAGCGCAAATGGTTTGTAGACGCGAAAGGCTTACTCGGCGAGCATCGCAGCCTGGAGGCACCTACCTTGAAGAGAGCCATGGCTGACGGTTGTCGAGTGGTGGTGCTGTGCCGGAGAGCCGCTGATGCCTACCAGTGGACTGGCACATTTTATATAGGCGCCGGTCGCAAGGTCGCGACAGGCGGGGGTTGCACAGCGGGCTGGCGGCAGTAAAAAAGCACAGCCGGGCTTTCACTGAGCGGGCCGGGCGTGGCGTGTCCTCAGCGGTCGCCTTGGCTCTCCTTCCGTCGTCAGCCCCCACTCTTTAGTCGATCATGGTATCATTAAGCTAAAATGAGCTTTGAGGATAGTACGTACGTTCCGTAGTCAAAAACATTGTACACTAACGGAGGAAGGAACTGTACCACTAAACATAATTAGAGTAATGAAATTTCGGGAATACATTTGTATAGGTAACATATTTAAGTGATTAACATTGTAAGACCACAGGTTTGTATAAAAGCGAGATAAGCCATTGGAAAAAGAAAAGCTGGTACATTGATAATAGATATAATCGCCAGAATGTTGAATGCAAGCGTGCACACGCACATGGATTCCGTTGTACAGGTGCTGGACGTAAGTTTGTGCACGAATGATGCACGAATTTGGTCATGGTGCTTGAGATAAGCAACAGGGTGCTTCTGCCATCATACGAAATCACATCCCGGACCATAACTCCAGGTAATGTATTGCGAATACATAGAAAGAAGGATCCTATATTGTATGATTATATGATAGCGGAACAAACACTGGTACCAACTTCCTGGCAGATTAAAACTGTGTGCCCGACCGAGACTCGAACTCGGGACCACTTGCCCGCGAAAGGCATAGGTCCCGAGTTCGAGTCTCGGTCGGGCACACAGTTTTAATCTGCCAGGAAGTTTCATATCAGCGCACACTCCGCTGCAGAGTGAAAATCTCATTCTGGAAACATCCCCCAGGCTGTGGCTAAGCCATGTCTCCGCAATATCCTTTCTTTCAGGAGTGCTAGTTCTGCAAGGTTCGCAGGAGAGCTTCTGTAAAGTTTGGAAGGTAGGAGACGAGGTACTGGCAGAAGTGCAGCTGTGAGTACCGGCCGTGAGTCGTCCTTCGGTAGCTCAGTTGGTAGAACACTTGCCCGCGAAAGGCAAAGGTCCCGAGTTCGAGTCTCGGTCGGGCACACAGTTTTAATCTGCCAGGAAGTTTCATATCAGCGCACACTCCGCTGCAAAGTGAAAATCTCATTCTGGAAACACTAGTAGCAGTTACTTCTGTAAAATATCTGGGAGTATGCGTGCGGAACGATTTGAAGTGGAATGATCATATAAAATTAATTGTTGGTAAGGCGGGTACCAGGTTGAGATTCATTGGGAGAGTCCTTAGAAAGTGTAGTCCACCAACAAAGGAGGTGGTTTATAAGACACTCGTTCGACCTATACTTGAGTATTGCTCATCAGTGTGGAATCCGTACCAGATCGGGTTGATGGAGGAGATAGAGAAGATCCAAAGAAGAGCGGCGCGTTTCGTCACAGGGTTATTTGGTAAGCGTGATAGCGTTACGGAGATGTTTAGCAAACTCAAGTAGCATACTCTGCAAGAGAGACGCTCTGCATTGCGGTGTAGCTTGCTGTCCAGGTTTCGAGAGGGTGCGTTTCAGGATGAGGTATCGAATATATTGCTTCCCCCCTACTTATACCTGCTGAGGAGATCACGAATGTAAAATTATAGAGATTCTGGCTCGTACGGAGGCTTTCCGGCAGTCGTTCTTTTTGCGAACCATACGCGACTGGAACAGAAAAGGGAGGTAATGACAGTGGCACGTAAAGTGCCCTCCGCCACACACCGATGGCTGGCTTGCAGAGTATAAATATAGATGGAGATGTAGATGTACCTGTCAGACAATACAGGAACGGTTGATGTTGGTTGTGGATGTTGCTAGAGTTATCGTCCGATGATGTCATATACGTGATTGATTGGAGACAGATCTGGTGATCAAGCAGGACAAGCCAACTTGTCGACGATCTGATGTTAGATTACAACATCAGCATGTGGCGGGGTTATCCTGTTGGAAAACACCTCCTGGAATACAGCTCATGAGTGGTAGGATAACAGGTCGAATTATCAAAATGATGCACGAATTTGGTCATGGTGCTTGAGATAAGCAACAGAGTGCTTCCGCCGTCATACGAAATCGCATCCCGGACCATAACTCCAGGTATAGGTTCAAAATATACAAGTTGGGTGGAGGTCCCAACTGGGCTCCCCCTAACCAACATTCGGCCATCGCTCTTACCGAGACAGAACCAGCTTTCAGAAGAAAACACAACAGGTCTCCATCGTGCCCTCCAGTGCGCTCTCGCTTCACACCACTGAAATCGCAAGTGGAAGTGGTTTGGGGTAAGTGAAATGCACACTGCTGGGCGTCTGGCTCGGAGCTGTCGTCGAGATGACCGATTTGCAGCAGTTCGTTGCGTCACTGTGGTGCCAACTGTTGCTCAAATTGCTGATGCAGATGCAGTACGATGCGCCAAAGCCAACGCCGAACACCGTCGGTCAATACAGGGACTGTTAATACTGGTTGTGGATAATGCTAGAGTTGTTGTCCCATGTGTGCTCAATTGGAGACAGATCTGGTGATCACGCATGGAAAGGCAACATGTCAACGCTCTGTAGAGCATGTAAGATTACAACAGCAGTATGTGTGCAAAGTTCTTCTCTCTGGTAGTGCCACGTGGCCATCCGTAGCCCCGTCTTCTTGCAATCGTACATTCTCGCGACCACGGCTGCCAGTAATCATGAACAGTGGAAATTTTTCTTTCTTTATGCGGTATCGCAGAAGGAACATTTAGCTTCTCGTAGTCTTATTACACGACCTCGCCCTCAGTGAGGTGTTAACAATCGCATCTTTGTGTTAACGTATCTTTGTCGCCTTAAAGGTATTCGTGACTAACATCAACTCATCACGGCAATTTTATAGGGAGGTAATTCTCACGCCCGTTCAGCGTGTATTTAGAGCAGACCTCGTTTTGCACCCTCATAGTGGCGCTACTAATGCCATTCTTATGCGACTGGGGTGAAACTGAATACTCATCATATTCAGTTATTGGTAGGCGTGGTTCTCCACGCCTACCACCTTTTTTTCGCGTCGCACAACTCCTTCTTGATATTGCGATTTTTTCAGACTCTCTATATTACGTATAAAAGCAAATGTATTGCGTATCTACCGCGTGCACGAGATCGAGAACGCTATTGAAAAAGATGCCCAGATTTATGCTAAGTTCTTTCGAGGCGCTCATAAGGATCAGCGCAGTCGTCTAGTGAACAAAATACGACCTTACCGGGTATCAAACCAGATTATTGACCGGATTCTGGATTTATCTGCGGACAGAACTCACTACGTCGTTCTTAACGGAACTAAATCTACAAAACGATAGTTCTAGGAGTAGCGTAAGGCAGTGTTACAGGGCTGATATTGTTTACAGGTCATTAATGATCTGGGAATAACAGCAGGAGGTCCCGCTAGGCTATTAGTGGACGATGGAGTGCCAGATGAGTGCTGTGAATAGCAGTAAGACTGCAGAGGTTTCAGGACAGATATAAAGACTTCCACTTGACAGTGCACTGTAGATTGAGGTGACGTACGTCATGGATACCTTATCGCGTCCGGCGTAGTGCAGCAACTCGACGTGGCATGGACTCAACAAGTCGTTGCAAGTCACCTACATGAATACTGAGCCATGCTGCTTCACTAGCCGTGCATAATTGCGAAAGTGTTTCCAGAGGTGGATTTTCTGCACGAATTGACCTGTCGTTTACGTCCCATAAATGTTCGATGAGATTGAAGTCGGGTGATCTGGGTGACCAAATCGTTCGCTGGAACTGTCTAGAATCTTATTCAAACCAATCGTGAACAAGTGTAGCCCGACGACATGGTACAGCGTTGTTTGGGAACATGAAGTCCATGAATGGTTGGGCCGCTTGGCCGAGAGGTTCTAGGCCCTTCAGTCCGGAACCGCGCTGCTGCTACGGTAGCAGGTTCGAATCCTGCCTCGGGCATGGACGTGTATGATGTCCTTAGGTTAGTTAGGTGTAAGAAGTTATTAGTCTAGGGGACTGATGACCTCAGATGTTAAGTCTCATAGTGCTTAGAGCCATTTGAACCATGAATGATAGCATATGGTCTGAAGTAGGTGAACATAATCAGTTACGTTGGATCAGAGCACCAAGTCCATTGCATTCAAACACAGTCCACACCACTACTGTGTCGCTACTAGCTTGCACAGGGCCTTGTCGACAACTTGGAACCATGACTTCGTGGAGTCCGTGCCACACCCGAGCCCTAGGATCAGCCCTTACCAACTGAAATCGCGTTTCATCGCATCAGACCGTGGTTTCCCAGTCATCTAGGGTCCAACTGATGTCATGAGCACAGAAAATATCTCCAGGCGATGTCGTGCTTTTAGCAAATGGACTCGAGGCCGGTCGTCTGCTGTCGTAGCCCATTAACGCCATATTTCGCCACACTGTCCTAACGGATACGTTCGTCTTACGTTCCACATGATTTCTGTGGCTATTTCACACAGTGTTGCTTGTTTGTTAGCACTGACTACTCTACGCAAACGCGGCCGCTCCCGCTCGTTAACTGAGCGCCGTCTGCTACTGCGTTTTTCGTGATGAGAGGTAATGCCTGAAATGGCCTATTCTTGGTGTCCTCTTGATACTGTGGACCTTGGAATATCTAATTCCCTAATGATTTCCGAAATGGAATGTTCCATATGTCTAGGTCCAACTACCATTCCGCATTGGAAGTCTATTAATTCCTGTCATGTTGCCATGATCAAGTCGGAAGCCTTTTCAAATGAATCATTTGAGTACAAATGACAGCTGCACTTTTATACTTTGTGTACGTGATACTACCGTCATCTGTATATGTGGATATCGCTGTCCCATGACTTGTTACCTCAGTGTACGTTGAAGATGAGGAGGTGCACTTTTATACGAATACGACAAAGCACAAAAAACAATATCTACGGTACAATATCTGAGAGTAACCATGTGGTGTGACCAAAGTGGAAACATAACATAAAACAAATAGTAGTAAAAGCCAATAGCCTGAGATTCGAAAGCAGAATCTTAATGAAAAATATTTCATCTATGAAAGAAGTCGCTTACAAAACAATTGTTCTATTAACAGTCTGAGATTCTTACGAAGGTGCCTTAATCAGAGACGTAAGATCCAATGAATAGCGGCGCGTTTTTTCACAAGATCATTGTACATGTTGCAGAGATTCATTGTTGGAATTTGTAGATCCTATACTCCAAAACGAATCTGGTAGCCTATTACAGCTTCCCACATATGTTAGCGAAATAAAAAAAAAATGAGTGTTCACACGGAGCTTTACCGAAAATCATTCATCCTACACTTCAGTTGAGGTTGGAATAGGGAAGGGGGAATCGGATAATGGTACCAGGAGTACTCTCTGCCACACACCGTTAGGTGGGTTGCGGAGTGTAGATGTAGATGTGATAAAGTAGATGTGGCACAGTGGGTTAAGATTCTGGATTCACGTGAAGCAGGACGGTGGTCGAAATTATCTTCTGGCGATCAGATTTCGGTTTTATTCGCTTTCTCTGAAATAAATTAACTCAAACGCCTGTAGTGATGAACGTCCTTTGAAGAGGAGACAGATGACTTCTCTTTCCAGCCAGAGCTTGTGCGCCATTTTTAATGACAACGTCGTAAAACCTAAACATCTTTCCTTCTAAGCGCGTGAGGATGAGTTTATTCCACACACAACTGTTTGTTTTCAGTAGTTATCTGTGACTATCAGTCATACTTTTTTTTTGGTCATCAGTCTACTGACTGGTTTGATGCGGCCCGCCACGAATTCCTTTCCTGTGCTAACCTCTTCATCTCAGAGTAGCACTTGCAACCTACGTCCTCAATTATTTGCTTGACGTATTCCAATCTCTGTCTTCCTCTACAGTTTTTGCCGTATACAGCTCCCTCTAGTTCCATGGAAGTCATTCCCTCATGTCTTAGCAGATGTCCTATCATCCTGTCCCTTCTCTTTATCAGTGTTTTCCACATATTCCTTTCCTCTCCGATTTTGCGTAGGACCTCCTCATTCCTTACCTTATCAGTCAACCTAATTTTCAACATTCGTCTATAGCACCACATCTCAAATGCTTCGATTCTCTTCTGTTCCGGTTTTCCCACAGTCCATGTTTCACTGTACTCCAGACGTACATCCTCAGAAATTTCTTCCTCAAATTAAGGCCGGTATTTGATATTAGTAGACTTCTCTTGGCCAGAAATGCCTTTTTTGCCATAGCGAGTCTGCTTTTGATGTCCTCCTTGCTCCGTCCGTCATTGGTTATTTTACTGCCTAGGTAGCAGAATTCCTTAACTTCATTGACTTCGTGACCATCAATCCTGATGTTAAGTTTCTCGCTGTTCTCATTTCTACTACTTCTCATTACCTTCGTCTTTCTCCGATTTACTCTCAAACCATACTGTGTACTCATTAGACTGTTCATTCCGTTCGGCAAATCATTTAATTCTTCTTCACTTTCACTCAGGATAGCAATGTCATCAGCGAATCGTATCATTGATATCTTTTCCCCTTGTATTTTAATTCCACCCCTGAACTTTTCTTTTATTTCCATCATTGCTTCCTCGATGTACAGATTGAAGAGTAGGGGCGAAAGGCTACAGCCTTGTCTTACACCCTTCTTAATACGAGCACTTCGATCTTGATCGTCCACTCTTATTATTCCCTCTTGGTTGTTGTACATATTGTATATGACCCGTCTCTCCCTATAGCTTACCCCTACTTTTCTCAGAATCTCGAAGAGCTTGCACCATTTTCTATTGTCGAACGCTTTTTCCAGGTCGACAAATCCTATGAAAGTGTCTTGATTTTTCTTTAGCCTTGCTTCCATTATTAGCCGTAACGTCAGAATTGCCTCTCTCGTCCCTTAACTTTTCCTAAAGCCAAACTGATCGTCACCTAGCGCATTCTCAATTTTCTTTTCCATTCTTCTGTATATTATTCTTGTAAGCAGCTTCGATGCATGAGCTGTTAAGCTGATTGTGCGATAATTCTCGCACTTGTCAGCTCTTGCCGTCTTCGGAATTGTATGGATGATGCTTTTCCGAAAGTCAGATGGTATATCGCCAGACTCATATATTCTACACACCAACGTGAATAGTCGTTTTGTTGCCACTTCCCCCAATGATTTTAGAAATTCTAATGGAATGTTATCTATCCCTTCTGCCTTATTTGACCGTAAGTCCTCCAAAGCTCTTTTAAATTCCGATTCTAATACTGGATCCCCTATCTCTTCTAAATCGACTCTTGTTTCTTCTTCTATCACATCAGACAAATCTTCACCCTCATAGAGGCTTTCAATGTATTCGTTCCACCTATCTGCTCTCTCCTCTGCATTTAACAGTGGAATTCCCGTTGCACTCTTAATGTTACCACCGTTGCTTTTATTGTCACCAAAGGTTGTTTTGACTTTCCTGTATGCTGAGTCTGTCCTTCCGACAATCATATCTTTTTCGATGTCTTCACATTTTTCCTGCAGCCATTTCGTCTTAGCTTCCCTGCTTCCTATTTACTTATGAACACTTATATTTCTTACTGGAGCAGCCGACAATTGGTTTACTCACTGATATATTTGACAATGTCTACCATTTTCTGTTTGACGTGATGAATAGTTATCAGCAAATTACAGTTAATGGTTCTCACTCATGTTTCTCATTTGTTCTATAAGATAATGACAATCTTCGAAGAAGTAACAACATTGGTCTTTCCAGTTATATGTACATTTTTTATCACAGATTTTTGATTACTACTAAGTGAACTATAGATTAAAACTGAAGAAACTGAAAAAAAGTGGGATTTTAGGGAGATGGGACGTGGATAAACTGACTAAACCAGAGGTTGTACAGAGTTTCAGGGAGAGCATGAGGGAACAACTGACACGAATGGGGGAAATAAATACAGTAGAAGAAGAATGGGTAGCTTTGAGAGATGAAACAGTGAAGGCAGTAGAGGAAAAGACGAGGGCTACTAGAAATCCTTGGGTAACAGAAGAAATATTGAATTGAGGAAAGGAGAAAATATAAAAATGCAGTAAATGAAGCAGGCAAAAAGGAATACAAACGTCACAAAAATGAGATAGACAGGAAGTGCATAATGGCTAAGCAGGGATGGCTAGAGGACAAATGTAAGGATGTAGAGGCTTGTCTCACGAGGGGTAAGATAGATACTGCCTACAGGAAAATTAAAGAGACCTTTGGAGAAAAGAGAACCACTTGCATAAATATCAAGAGCTCAGATGGAAACCCAATTCTAAGCAAAGAAGGGAAAGCAGAAAGGTGGAAGGAGTATAAAGAGGGTCTATACAAGGGCGATGTTCTTGAGGACAATATTCTGGAAATGGAAGAGGATTTAGATGAAGATGAAATTGGAGGTATGATACTGCGTGAAGAGTTTGACAGAGCAATGAAAGGCCTGAGTCGAAACAAGGCCCCGGGAGTAGACAACATTCCATTAGAACTACTGATAGCCTTGGGAGAGCCAGCCCTGACAAAACTCTACCATCTGCAGAGCAAGATATATGAGACAGGCGAAATACCCTCAGACCTCAAGAAGAATATAATAATTCCAATCCCAAAGAAAACAGGTGTTTACAGATCTGAAAATTACCGAACTATCAGTTTAATAAGTCACGGCTGCAAAATACTAACGCGAATTCTTTACAGACGAATGGAAATATTGGAACACGTGAGGCAATACTGATCCTACGACTTATCTTAGAAAATAGATTAAGGAAAGACAAACCTACGTTTCTAGCATTTGTAGACTTAGAGAAAGCTTTTGACAATGTTGACTGGAATACTCTCTTTCAAATTCTAAAGGTGGCAGGGGTAAAATACAAGGAGCGAAAGGCTATTTACAATTTGTACAGAAACCAGATGGCAGTTATAAGAGTCGAGGGAGATGAAAGGGAAGCAGTGGTTGGGAAGGGTGTGAGAGAGGGTTGTAGCCTCTCCACGACGTTATTCAATCTGTACATTGAGCAAGCAGTGAAGGAAACAAAAGAAAAATTCAGAGTAGGTATTACAATCCATGGAAAAGAAATAAAAACTTTGAGGTTCGATGACATTGTAAATGTCAGAGACAGCAAAGACTTGGAAGTGCAGCTGAACGGAATGGATAGTGTCTTGAAAGGAGGATATAAGATGAACATCAACAAAAGCAAAACGAGGATAATGGAATGTGGTCAAATTAAGTCGGGTGATGCTGAGGGAATTAGATTAGGAAATGAGACACTTAAAGTAGTAATGGAGTTTTGCTATTTGGGGAGCAAAATAATTGATGATGATCGAAGTAGAGAGGATATAAAATGTAGACTGGCAATGGCAAGGAAAGAGTTTCTGAAGAAGAGAAATTTGTTAACATCGAGTATAGATTTAAGTGTCAGGAAGTCGTTTCTGAAAGTATTTGTATGGAGTGTAGCCACGTATGGAAGTGAAACATGGACGATAAATATTTTGGACAAGAAGAGAATAGAAGCTTTTGAAATGTGGTGCTACAGAAGAATGCTGAAGATTAGATGGGTAGATCACATAACTAACGAGGAGGTATTGAATAGGACTGGGGAGAAGTTTGTGGCACAACTTGACTAGAAGAAGGGATCGGTTGGTAGGACATGTTCTGAGGCACAAGGGATCACCAATTTAGTATTGGAGGGCAGCGTGGAGGGTAAAAATCGTAGAGGGAGACCAAGAGATGAATACACTAAGCAGAGTCAGAAGGATGATGTAGGTTGCAGTAGTTATTGGGAGATGAAGAAGCTTACACAGGATAGATTAGCATGGAGTGCTGCATCAAACCAGTCTCAGGACTGAAGACCACAAGAACAACAACAACTAAATGTTAAAGGTTCTCAGGTGGGATTATGCTCTGCTGGCTAATTAAAAGAACGACACTTCTGTTATATAATATTGTGCACAATGGTAATTCACCATAAATCCTCTGACATGTGGCCTATCCTGCGCATTCTGCCTTGTGATCACTTGGCTTCGCAACAAACAGACCATGGAAACAATTGGATTCTGTAAACTGTTGTCAGATCATCTTGTCGCTGTATCCGTACATGAGGTAGAACATACATTTGTTTCGTTAGTTCAAATCGAAGACCACAAAAAGTGACTGTCGATTTGGCTTTGTGGTGACTATCTTCTCACTTTGTTTAAAACATAAGCAGCCTTACATTATCATAAATAAACCATAGCGTATCGCCAGGAGACATGACAATTTCGCTTTATTGTAACATGATAATATAAGGCTTTGTATGTTGTCTACAGATATGGATATGGTCACTATGGTCTGAAATCGATAGTCTAACGACAGTTTTTCTGATCATCGACTAGAGTTAAACAGATTCCTTAATTCGCGGCTATGTCGCATCTTGTACAACACGTTTCTTATGCAGTTGTTGAGAGAAATATGTTTAGGTTGGTTGCTAAATCTTCGGTACACATCACAATTCTGGCAAACTGAAGAATGATAGGCGCTTTCTCATATTTCCACTACAAGATTTTCTCGGAGTGCACCTTCTGTAACATCTCAGAATGTCCAAACCTGCTATCCCCTACAATCCTGGCCCATTATAAATTCATTCCGTCCACTGATCGACTGTAGCTAACCAGCGATCTATGATGTTAACTCACTGCGTACGTCAATTTTACCTTCGCAGAAGATGCTTTGAAGCCACATAGAGCATTCGATAACTGGGAGATTTATCTTAATCTAATGAACGCGAAAATATTAGAAATTTTTGTGGAAAATTATTTCTAAATTATGAATTATTTTTCGTGTTAAGATGTTTAAATTGTTATCGATTAAATAACTAATTACCATGCCTGAAGAGATTCACTAAGATATAGCGAAGTTTACAGGCCCGCGGAAGACAGACACCCGGCTTCTACATCCAGACTGAAACATAGTTTTGTTTCGCACCATGTACTCCACTGCAGAATAATCCATGTCATCTCATCAAATTTACGTTCACAAAAGAGAAAAAGTCATACAGTATTCAGCTGAATTCAGCATCCTTCCACTAGACGACCATGCAATCAGCTGACGTATTTAGTTTTCCCTGTCATTCCCGACGCTATATCCATGTACATCTTAAGGATAGCAAGATTTGACAACCAAGAAATTCTTTTCATTTGAAAACATTCTTAAAAATAAATTAGAAATATGTACTGTTCAAATATAGATTATTAAGTTACAGCAATCTTCGTCAATGAATCCTTCGGAGTGAGGTATCTAAGATATGGGAAGAAACTGAAAAAATACATTTCATTTGAGAGAAATGCAATGAAAATGGCACAACGTTCTGAAACGTCGTTGTATTGTAGTGCTAACCTTAAGTATGAAATAATCTAAAACATTAATTTTAAGAGTTTCTATGTAGATGTGACTGAGTAGGACTTAAGCAACAGAAGTTTATTTAGGTCATTCTTAAATTTCCCCACTTTGTGTGCAGAAAATTTTATATGCTTTGACATATAGCTGAGTATATGAGTATTCATGTAACTGACTCACTCCTGTTACAATTTTAAGCCCTTGAAATCTTAGCGGAGATTTTCCTAGCTCTAGTTTTGTTTTACGCAGGTTATACAACTAACACCTTGTAATTCTTATGACATGCTTCTGTATTCTGAGATCCCCTAAAGGAAGTTTCAGTAAAGCATCAGTGAATGAAAATATGCGGAAGAAGCTAGTTTATTCATTTTTAAATCGATTACAGTAGTAATCACCGATACTGAAAAAATCAATTACTAGTTCGGAATTGAAACTAACAGCAAAATAATATTGCTTAATATAGAAGTATATTAAGTATTGAAACATGAATACTAAGCCTTCACTGCTGCACAAACAGCTGTTCACATGGATACCAAGGCACCTGATCACGTGGAAATACAAAATGATACTTGTTCTTTTTCTTGTCCCTTTGTCCCGCAAGGAGTAGCCAGAATTTTTATCCTTGTGAAAGGAAGCGAAGTTTTCTAAACATTTGCGAATTGTGTAAGTGAGGCGGGACTTGTCAGCCCGGTATTCGCTTGGTGGGATGTTGGGGGCGGTCTGGCGCCCCACCTTGAGCCTGGCCAGCCACAAGACAGAATCGATCCATGCCTTAACATGGGCAGCTATCCAGCTGGGTTCGTTCCAAAATGGAACTGTCGCAACAATTCACCCGCGAGAGTAACAGCTGTTTAGTTACAGTTTATTACTAGGCCATTATGTATGAAAATACGCTGCGTTTTCGAACGAAAACGTATCCAGAATGTTAAAGTACTTGCTTTGTATATGAATGTAGAATGCATTCCTGTTTTTCCTTTAAGAGAAAGGACCGATTATTTGGACAGCGACGTAAATTTGGTCTGATTTAGTGACATTAAAACTAAAATGTATAGTACTCGTTAATGAGAAACACGTTCGTACAATTTTCTTAGCAACGTATCTGGAGAGTTGATATTTATTGAAGCATTCGAACCTTCGCCTAGTTCACGCAACACGCAGTGCAATTTGATACTTTGAGTTGCCTATACGGCAGGCGCACAGAAGCGTTGGGTAGCACTGACAGACGAAGGAATAAAAGTAACTATTTTTTGTCTTAACTAAACGAAACACCTTTTTAACCTTGTTCCTCAAACTTTGTTACTACTGTATGAGCTATGTTGCAGGTTATAAGGCCATTTCCAGTATTAGAAAAGGGCTTATAACCAGAAATTTAGATAGTACAGTAACAAATTTTGCAGAACTAGGATAAAAAGTTCTTCTGCACAGTTAAAATAATATACAATGTTCCAACGAGAATCCACTGCTGAATCAATTTTTCTTTATTGCCATTTCATCGGTAATCTATGAGCTAACTTCAACTTGAGACGACTAAATATCTCGAAAACGACACATCGTACGAAAAAAATAATTTTGGTTAAATGTGGATATTAGTAAAGGGGACATTTGTCTGTTCTAGAAATGGCCACCTCGCAACCACTCTTCCAGTAGCTGGGGTAAAAATTTTATTTTCAAATGACAGCTTCCCAGTCTTATTGCATATTCTGATTCTACGCAAAAAAATACGTACGATTTTCTGAATCTATTGTTTTCCATCCGTGGTAGATGGCGTTGTATTGACAATATCAAGTGTGTCTGTTTTTGCATTAAGAACCAACGTATTTGATTCTACATTTAATTTACGATGTAAATGGAAATCTTTGTGTTCTAACGGTTGACATTTATGTTCGAAATTTACTTTAGCGTTACAAAATTTGAGTGTACAGTACAATGTGGTTAGCCTTTCTAATGCCTGGTTATAAACTACGTTTAGCGTGATTCTCTGTACCTACCTCTTCATCTTAGAGTAGCATTTGCACTCAACGTCTTCAGTTGTATTCTGGACGTATTACAATCTCTGTCTTCCTCTACAATTTTTACCCTCTACAGCTCCTTCTAATACCATATGGAAATCATTCGCTGATGTCACAGTCCACGTCATATCACTCTGACGACCTTCCTTCTTGCTACTGTTCCTCTCCTCTCCAATTCTGCGGAAATCCTCCTCATTTCTTCACTTATCAGTTGATTTAATTTCCAGTATCCTTCTTTAACATCACATCTGAAACGCTTCGATCAGTTTTCTTCAGGTTTTCGCACAGTCTACACTTCACTTGTGTACAATGTCGTGCTCGAAACATAGATTCTCGGAAACTTGGTTCCCAAATTCAGATCAATCTTCGACTTTAATAGGCTTATTTCGCTCAGGAATGCTCTCTTCGTCTGCGATAGTTTACTTTCTACGTCCTCTTTACTCCGTCATATGTTATTTTGCTTCAAAGTTAGCAGACTTCCTTAAGTTTGTCTGCTTCTAATCTCCAATTTTAGCATTCAGTTTATCGCTAGTCACATTACTGCAAATCGTCATAATTTTTGTCTTTTTTCAGTTTGCTTTCAATCCTTCGTGTGTGCACATCAAACTGTTCGTTCAGTTTAAGAGGTGCTGCAGGTTTTCCTCGCGTTAAGTGTGCGTAATTCTAGCATCAGCGAAGTGTGTCGGACGAAAGTAACTTTCGCATGATGCGTCACTGTCATGTAATATAGCTCGGTAAAAGTAGGACCAACCACAGAAAGAACTGACACGGTATAGTAATGAAGGTACCTGAAAGAAATGCACAGTAAGATGAACAGACATGACTCTTCTGTTCAGATGTAATAATTACACTGAGGTCAACGCAATTTATGGTGAACCATGGATATTAAAAAAAGCACGATATGGTTCTTAAGGCCAGGTTCTCATTCAAATTATCAAAATATAGGCAAAATTTGGATTTTTTTTGATACAGTGAAAACACATACAAAGAATCTATATGCGGATTATGATTGATCATACTCTGAAATTTATTTTAAATTTTAAATTAAAAAATGGTGTAAGTAATTATGGTTTGATTGAGGGTCTGCGAATTTGAAGTACGCAGAGTGTGTGCAGTGTAGACCTTAAGATGTAATCTGACATCAAAGACTGAAAACACCATTCGATACTACATTAAATTTATGGGAGCTTATACCTGACCGCACTGAAATAACCTTAAATTTATCTTTATGTCTTTACAAAAACTAGTTAATAGTAACATATTTAATACAGTGTAGGTATAAGATCTCAAGAAAATTGTCTACTTTTTGGGGATCAAAGGCAGAAGTTAATAAATTGAACTACTTTTATTTTATGCTACTCGCAGTTTTGGGAAATCGTTTCTGGAGAAAAACTTGTTTAAAATTTAGGGAAATCCTTTATGTGTATTATCACTTCACTTTGCATAAAAACTACATTTTATTAAATATATTTTATGTCACTGAACACAAATCTGAAGTTAGAATTTCAAATTAAGAATTGTCTAATCCAATATGGTGGGCCAAAAATTATCTTTTGACCAATTTTGACCAAACTTTGAGCAAAATAAAATGTTTTCGTTGCTCTGCAATATCAGAGCCGTATTTCAACCATCTCTCGAACTCTTCCTGGAGAGCAATTCTCTTGTTACTTTTGGCGAGAAACATCGATCTGGCTGAGATGGATATGCTGCGTTCAGCAGCCTGCACTCGTTGTTCGGCAGATTTTTCGGCTAATATGTTTGCGTGCAAAATATGAAACTTCCTGGCAGATTAAAACTGCGTGCAGGAGAGCTTCTGTAAACTTTGGAAGGTAGGAAACGAGGTACTGGCAGAAGTAAAGATGTGAGAACGGGGCGTGAGTCGTGCTTTTGTAGCTCAATTGGTAGAGCACTTGCCCCCGAAAGGCAAAGGTCCCGAGTTCGAGTCTCGGTCCGGCATGCAGTTTTAATCTGTCAGAAAGTTTCATATCAGCACACACTCCGTTGCAGTGTGAAAATTTCATATTGGAAACATCCCCCCGGCTGTGACTAAGCCATGTCTCCGCAATATCCTTTCTTTCAGGCGTGCTAGTTCTGCAAGGTTCGCAGGAGAGCTTCTATAAAGTTTGGAAGGCAGGAGACGAGGCACTGGCAGAAGCAAAGCTGTGAGGACGGGGAGTGAGTCGTGCTTGGGTAGCTCCGTTGGTAGAGCACTTTCCCGCGAAAACCAAAGGTCCCGAGTTCGAGTCTCGGTCCGGTACGCAGTTTTAATCTGGGAGGAAGTTTCATATCAGTGCACACTCCGGTGCAGAGTGAAAATTTCATTCATGTTTGCGTGCATACTGCAGTGTACACTGAAAAGTCAAAGAAACAGGTACATCCGCCTAATATCGTGTGGGGACCTCGCGAGTACACAGAAGTGCCGTAGCACGACATAGCATGGACTCGACTAATGTCTGAAGTAGTGCTGGAGGCAACTGACACTATGAATCCTACAGGCTTGTCCACAAATCAGAAAGAGTACGAAGGGTTGGTGATGCCTTCTGAGCAGCACGTTGCAAGACATTCGAGTTATGCTGCATCATGTTCATGTCTGTGAAGTTTGGTGGCCAGCGGAACTGTTTAAACTCAGAAGAGTGTTCGTGGAGCCACTCTGTATCAACTCTGGACGTTTGGGGTGCCGCATTGTGCTGCTGGAATTTCCCAAATCCATCGGAATGCACAATGAAGATGAATGTATGCAAATGATCAGACAATACGCTTACGTTCATGTTACGTGTCAGTCGTATCTAGACATATCAGGGGTCCCATAACATTCCAACTGCACACCACGCCCCACACCATTAAAGAGCCTCCGCCAGCTTGTCTCCATACCCGTACATGTCCATCCGCTAGATACGATCTGAAACGAGACTCGTCCGACCAGGCAACAAATTTTCAGTCATCAACAGTCTAATGTCGGTGTTGACGGGCCCAGGTGAGGCGTAAAGCTTTTTCTCGTGCAATCAGCAAGGGTACACGAGTGGGTCTCGGATTCGAAAGCCCATATCGATAATGTTTCGTTGAATGGTTCGCACTCCGACACTCGTTGATAGCCCAACATTGAAATCTGCAGCAATTTGTGGAAGGTTGCAGTTCTGCCACGTTGAACGATCTTCTGCAATCTTCGTTGCTCACGTTCCTGAAGGATCTTTTTCAGGCGGCAGCGATGTCGGAGATCTCATGTTTTACCGGATTCCTGATATTCACGGTATACTCGCGAAACGGTCGTACGGGAAAAACTCCATTTCATCCCTACCTCGGAGATGTTGTGTCCCTTAGATCGTGCGTCGACTATAGCACCATGTTCAAACTCACTTAAATCGTGATAACCTGCCATTGTAGCAGCAGTAGCCGATCTGCGCCAGTCACTTGTCTTATATAGGCGTTGCGGACCGCAGCGTCGTATTCTGCCTGTTTACATATCACTCTATTTGAATACGCATTCGTATACCAGCTTCTTTGGCGCTTCAGTGTAAATCATTTTCGGAACGTGGGGTACGTCATGAAAAGGTTTCTCACGAGCTGGGCGTCTCCGACTGAGAGCGTCCCACGGCGGCCGTGACACTACTTCGAACAATGGGCTGTAGAAACTTTTGTAACGGATGGATTAAAAAAAAACTTTTAGTGTCAACATTCTAACACGTATACCTTCCCAATACAATAAAACTTTCGAATTTTTGACCATTGTGAATGAGAACATGGTCTCGACAGGATGGGTAATCACTGCAAACGGTAGTGCACGCTCTGCAAAGTGCTACCATGTGGGCCACAAGGTTGGTCAGGAGTTCTTGTGATAACACGTTCCATTCCTGCACCAGCCCGGTTGATGGCCGTTGGTGCGTGTGGACGTGCTTTAATACGTTTCCCCATCATATTCCATACGTGATCGATGGGATTTAAATGGGAGGAACGGGTAAACCAGTTCATTCACATAATGTCCTCTCGTTCCAAGAGGTTCTGCACGCGCCTTCGCTTATTGTCGTCCATAAAAATAAAGTAAGGGCCGAATTCACACCTGAATACTACAAAAGTATAGTGTCACAATAACGTTGACTGGGGAGCATACGGAGTTCAAAGGTCTGAAGGTCGGTATCACCAGGCAACTTTGCGCCTCCCCACACCATAACACCTGACCATCAAAACGACCATGTTAAACAATGTTCCTGGCTGCATTACGTCGTCCCACTTCTCGCTATAAGAGGTGCACCCCACGTGCACAGACTGAATCATCCGAGAAGAGTACGCAGCCCAACACCTCGGTGGTCCAGTCCTTACGCCCTTGACACCATCGCAGGTGGCTCCGGCGATGTACAATCGGAACATAGCGTACTGGTCGCATGGCAGATACCATCTCCATGCACTCACTGTGCCACTGTGGAGCGTGAGATTGTATGCCTAACATTCCTGACACATGTGATTGCAATTGCACCTGCTGTTTGACGTGTCCCTTCATGCCTGGGCACAATGTAGCGGCCATCTGCTACTTTTTGGGCTGCAGTCCCTGTGTTCCGGAAGCCCCCCCCCCCCCCCCACCACCACCCTCATGAACGTGGAGCAATGCTATGAGCAATGCCAGACTCTTGGCCTGCATTCGTCGCTCTTGGTCCTCGTACCAGTTTCACGATGATTCTTCTTCGTGTGATGTCATCCAGATGTTGTCTCTGGAACAAGTTGTAGTGAAGTCATCCAGATGTTGTCTCTGGAACATGTTGTAATGGAGAAAACCACTAAGGAGCACCGTAACTGGTCGTTGGTTGGCACGCACTGTCTTTTCCGGCTCCTTCAGCTGTCTCGTGTTGCGGGGCCAGCCCTATTTGGCGCTCGAGTCACGCTAACGTATTTCACCCCACGTGACATTTAGCACTCTGTGGACGAGTGGGAGACATTTAGCGACTTGCTTCCGCACTTTCATCCATTTCCACTGGATTTTTAAGATGTTTTGTTACTTTACTTTTCTCGTCCTTAACTTTCGCAGAGCAGTGGATTTTCCCTTTTTTCTCTTCTTATACATATTGTGTGTTACTCGTACTTCCCCATAGGTTACACCCATTTTTCTGAGAATTACTCGTATTTCCTCATAGGTTACACCTATTTTCCTGAGAACTTCGAATATTTTACACCATTTCCTGTTTTCGAACTATTTTCTATATCAACAAATTGTAGAAACGTGTCTTGATTTTTTTCCATTATCAAGCGCAACGTCAGAACTACCTTTCTTAGAGCCAAACTCCGCATTTCCAGACAGACTTTACGCTTACCATCATCGTGGGGCACCTGATATCTTTATTTGCAAGTATTTACCACACATATGGGAATTCGTTAAGAAGTAATTTAAGTTTGAGTACCAGAAAAATAGAGTGACTATATGTCATTCGATGAACTATGGTGGGTTTATGGTTGTGGAGGACGTCAGTGTTGAAGACGGCTGAAAATTAATTGCTATATGATAATGGTTACACACAGAGGTGTAACTACATATTTCAAAGTAACACAATTTTCTCATAAACTTGATTATATCTGTATACAATTTTGCACCTGAAAATTTTGATGGAACTGCTGCACTATTTAATATTTGTAGGTGACTTTCTTTTAAACTATGCCGGCCAAATTGGCCGAGCGGTTCTAGGCGCTACAGTCTGGAACTGCGCCAGCGCTACGGTCGCAGGTTCGAATCCTGCCATGGGCATGGATGTGTGTGATGTCCGTAGGTTAGTTAGGTTTAAGCAGTTCTAAGTTCTAGGGGACTGATGACCTCAGAAGTTAAGTCCCATAGTGCTCAGAGCCATTTCAATCACTTTTTTAAACTGTAGACAGCTAATTAATTAGCTGCATAGAATCGAGTTTGGCAGAGGACTAGTAACTTCTGCTGAGTCATAGATTAATTTTTGAGGCTGTTATACTTTTTATTGCAAAAACTGGGGATGCAAATCTTAGTACGATACACTCAAACAATTGGGACCTCTTAAATTTGCATTTTCTGAAGTTCCACAATAATGTTTCGTTTGCTCGCACAGCAAGTAAACAACGGTAAGTCAAAGCTAACCCATGTTAAGTGCACTCAGTTTGCAATTAAACAGTGTTGAGTACCCACTGACGTATTTTTAAGAATAAAATTTTGGGTAGAATTTACGATTTTATAAATATCTCGATACTCTAGAAATATATGAAACAATGAGTTATTTGAATAAAAAATAAATGATGTACTTGAATTGACTCGTTTATGAGATTTTATTATAAATTCACTGCACAATTTCTCATAACACTCAACTTCTCCCCTACAATCGTATGCAGCCGAGGTCTTCAATTTGTGCAGGTTACATTTCTTCTATCGGACCAAAGGTCTCTCTTTTGCATGTGCATTAGACGGAAACCTTGAAAAAGGCTGTTGCACTGAGTTTGCAAGAAAACGGTATCCAACCCGATGCCATGCAACCAAAGGACTAGGCCAGTTTTTGTTCATTTGCACATAGTTCATGGGTAGATAACATACACTATATTTAACATGAAGTTAGCCTTCACATTACAAGCTAGTGATTTTTAACAATTTATGAGTTATTTTAAAAACACTGGTAACAACGGAGCCAGATAAAATTTTTCGCACTCAGCCTAAAGGGCTAATATTAAAAAAAGAAATACAACAAATTCCCGAAGTCAAAACGCCAAAAGGGCTGATTTTATGGAACAGCAAACAACCATGTGCAAGAATAAACACGCAGCAGAGAGCAACGCTCTGCTACCATTTGATATTAGCAGCACGGATTTATGAACTCCTTTACGCATTTTTAAAAACATACTTAACGCTTGCCAGCACCGTCAGGCAGTTGATATCCTTATTTATAAGAGCTTATCATACATATGCCAATTTCTTTAGCAGTAATTTTGAGTCCAGAAAAATGGAGTAGCTATTTAAGGCATTCGATGAACTATGGTGGGTTTGTGGTGAGAGGCACCCACATGTCTTGCTCATACTGTGGCATGAAGCAGTCAGGCCTGCAAGATGAGTGGTCTGCCAAGCGAGTGGATTCATTCTTATTTATCGAGTAACATGAGCTCTAATACTTACAATTAAGTTACAAATTATTCTCCTGTTTGAATATTTCGCAACAGAAACGGATAACGCACATCTGACTATTAGTAATTTACGCAACTCTGACTGTTCACTATGCACTGGCAATACCACATTTTCTTTCTTACCCAACGGCTTTGATCAACACCTGACCATCGCACTGAATATGAATGGTTACACATTATAAATTCTGGATATCATGACAACATACAATTCGAAGGAAAAGGCCACCAATCTTTTTCTTTTCACTATCTTTTTTTTCCGATAAATTCTATAACCTAAACACACCATTACATTTTCTATAACAATTGCACATGGGAAACTCCGCCCAGAGGGCATGGCTTTACATTGGTCATTCTCTATCTTATGGTCTCGTAATTATCTAACACTACAGTGCACTTTCTGGATAGGATGGTGGATCTTTTTTCTGTATCTCACACCTCGACTCTCACACCCATCATCGAAAATCTCTTCCAGACCGAGCGGTACAAAAGGAACATGCATAACCCACTGCCTCTGTACCTATCTAGCTACTCTCCCATGCAAACCACACATACTGAAATTACATGAAATACACAACACTGGCAACATGGAATACAACACAAGGAATAGTCACAACGTTATAATCACATCACTTTCAGTTTTCCCACTTCAATTAGTATTCATCCCAGTTTCACACGACACTGCCCACTTCGTAACTTTTCGTTCCTACTATGAACTCTGGAGGATATATGCACGTCTTCCTGTGCAATGCAAGCCGAGTGGCGTTGTTGGATAGACGGCTGACTCACCTTGCTTCACTTTCAGAGTATTATAGTTTGAATCAAGCGTCACACGGAAACATAACACGCAAAGTAATATTACGAACATATTCATCCTCAACTGATACCATGGACGAGAACTTCTCTTTATCCTTTGTCTCACACACAGATTGAGACTCACACAGTACTCACCACGTGGAAGTACTCGTCTCTAATTTTAAGTCCTGCACACGCCATTTCTTAAATATTTCCAACTTATCGTACACACGCCAGTAATTCAGCTTAACTGTAGCACTCGGAAGTATTTCAACTTATTGCTACACGTGGTTTCATTGTGACCGTTGGTCACTTCCGAAGATTACTACGATCCCCGTAATATTACCTGCCTGACATTTAATTCTCCCCACAAAAGTTCCTGAAATAGAGAAATTATATTCCAAACTACTCTTAAGTATTCCGCATGCATACCATTCAATCCACTATTTTGTCTTTACGGAGCACACCTAAGACAGGTCTTACCAACACAAGATCCAGCGCCAGAATGTTGAAAACATGGCCGTTCTTCAGGTCATCTCGCACCTCTGCCGAAGTAAGGGTGCACCTTGCTACCGGTAAATTTCATCTCTTTGGTTCCACCAAAGGTGATCAAGGGACCGTCTCAAAGATGATAATATATTCACATTCACTATCTGCGGTTAGCACACGACCACACATTCATTCATTTCACAGATCTCACCAAATCGGATGTAGGATTTTATTTTGTAGGAGCGCACATGTGATCAATTAAATAAATAAATTGTCCTTCCTTCCTACACTGGTATCCGGCTTCGGTGTATTAAGTGAAATTGAGCTATTACTACAAAAAATATGTTGGTCTGACAAGAATAACGAAGAATGTTGTACCTATTTTCAATGTCGGGCGGTACTGTACCCTTCCAGTGGTTGAGGAGGAAGCCAATGTTGAAGATGGCCGAAAATTAATTTCTATATAATAATGGCTACAAATAGAGGTGTAAACTATGTATTTCAAAGTACATTTCAAAGTAACACAATTTTCTCATAATTTTGAATATATCTGTATAGTTTTTTGCGTCTGATATATATATCTATCGGAGAGGTCAAACAAATGTTTGCTATCTGAAGAGGAGTAAAATCCTTTCCAGTAGCTGCAGTGGCAACAGTCAGGATGATTGACTAATCTAGCCTTGTTACATCAACCAAAACAGTCTTGCCCTGAGGTAATGTGAACGGCCGACAGCAAGGGGAAAATATAGTCGAAGACATGCAGCTTTACTGTATGGTTAAATGATGATAACGTCGTCTTGGGTAAAATATTCCGGAAGTAAAACAGCCTCTCATTCAGATCTCCAGGCGGGGACTATTCGGTAGGATGTCGTCAAAGATGGGACGTAATGTGACACTAAACGAAATACAACGTTTGCCTTAGAGCCCCTTTGAGGGTCAGATGTAATTTCAGAAGTGCTTTTGTCACATCCTGCTTTGTCATTCTTAACGTGATAACGCAACTCTGACTAAGATACAGAAAGTGATAAGCAACTGAGTTTCAGTAGTCAGAATTCTGTCACTCTTGTCGGTCTGGATATCTTACACAATGCCGAACAGCCAATACCTTTAGTAGTATATACCTATTGATCTGCTCTTTGTATAATCCTATCCTAAACATCACTAACATAATTGACTTCATGGCCATTTCCATAGCAAGCAGTTAACTTTTCAGTAATTATTGTTACAATAGCCCTCCCTATATACATTTACATATTTATTTGTATTCGTTATTTGTAACAGTTCATTTAAGTGTGTTGTCTCGCTCATCACAGGCAGGAATAAGAGGAAAGATAGCCACAAAAGATCTCACTCGCATATTAATTCAGATTTGAAATATTCTATGTTAAGCTAAATCTGTAAAAAGAGGTGCGGTACTTTGAATTAATGTTGCCCTGAAAAATGTTCTCATGCTATACTAAGCTGCTAAGTATTTGTAACAATACACCGAAGTCATTACCAAATAGAAGATCATAGACTGTCAGTTACAGTAGGTGTTGTGGTTTACATAATTATTTTCGTACTTGGTTAAAATTTTGTGAAACAAACTAAACCAGTAGCAGTGGAAGCCGTGACAGAAGACTGCCACCCGATCCCTTCAGGTAGAGGCCTCAAGGTGACTAACAAGGCGTTATTTTCTGCGTATATGGCGTCTGTTTTCTGAAGTGATTAGCACAAAAGAGCGATAGAAGGACAATATTTGGAGGGTGATATCAGATAAGGGAAACATAATTGGATTCTTAAACAATCGAGAATTGAATAGTACGGACGTCTGTCCGTCTGGAATGGGAAATGGAGATGTCACAAATTGACAATAGACAGTGGAGTGAATGCAAAGATCGGACTTAGAGTCTGAAAAATTTAGTCGATAATATGTCGATATTCCCTCAGAAGCCAAAGTTGAGTGCTTTGTATGATGCAGCACGCAAATCAGCTCTTCTCAGGAACCTCAGGATCCTTTTCTCATAGAGTGATCACTCACTACCCTTATCACTCACTGGCTGTATTCCCTTGAGTCTACCACTGTTCGGCAATTCTGTTCATTTTGTCTCACTCCGTCACCCAGGTTGCAAAATTTTCCACTAAATCGTCTTTATTCGAGGGGATCAGTTTGAAATCTCACTCAATGAACGACCGACACTTTGGTACCACACATAACAGTCTTCCTGTAGGGTACCACCGTTCCCCTTTTGCCACTCAAAAAAATCCCGTACACACCATTGGTAGATATCTAAATGATTAGAGTTACAATTCTCTGGTAGAGCTATAACTGGCGCTAGAGGGCATTACTGTTGTTCGTGTTTAATGGTGTTACCAGGTACATAAGGGGCGTGAACAGTGCCGAATGTTGAGTGATAGCGATGATGCTGCTTACTCGTGTGAGACAGTTTTATCAGCACCTGACAGAATTTGAAAGAGGTCCTATTGAGGCCAGCTAATGGAATCGTGCAATAACCAGATTTGTGGGCATTCAAATGTGACAACGGCCTGATGTTGGACTATATGACAACATAGCGGCAGACACATTCATTGTGAAGGTTCCGGTCGACTACGTCGTCCCGAGTTCGAGTCTCGGTCCGGCACACAGTTTTAATCTGCCAGGAAGTTTCATATCAGCCCACACTCCGCTGAAAAGTGAAAATCTCTTTCTGGAAACGTACCCCAGGTTGTAGATAAGCAATGTCTCCGCAATATCCTTTCTTCCAGGAATGCTAGTTCCGCAAGGTTCTCAGGAGAGCTTCTGTGAAGTTTGGAAAGTAGGAGACGAGGTACTGGCGGAAGTAAAGCTGTGAGGACGGGGAGTGAGTCGTGCTTGGGTAGCTCAGATGGTAGAGCACTTGCCCGCGAAAGGCAAAGGTCCCGAGTTCAAGTCTCAGTCCGGCACACAGTTTTAATCTGGCAGAAAGTATCACAAAAGAAGTCCACTGCATCGTGCATCAAGCGTATCATAAACCCATCACACCTGTGTTGCCCCAGATCTATCGGTGTCAGAACGTGTATGAGTCTAGGTAGGATATCAACTTCGTCTCAGTATCAAGAGTTTACAATGGACGACTCATTTCTTAAGGCGGCGTTGCTTCCTTATGTAGTCGTTCGGCATATCCGGTGGGAACACTGGTCTGCTCAACATTCCTCGCAATGTTACAATGGTATCCGAACAGTAGAAATATGTGTCCAAAACAATATTCCTTCACACCAGATTGTTTATGGTTACCAGATTAATGTTACTTATATAAGGCAAGAAGGACGTGCTTCCTTTGTAATGAAAGTGACCATCTCAGATGCAACTGGTACGCCGTGTTACGGTTTTAAAATCATTCTATGAAAAAATCGTCCGCTGAGGTTAGCTGAATTAGTGTCTTCGCAATGTGCTGTCAATGCTTATCCAGCCGTAGAGGACTTTAGGAAGGCATTGCGCCCCGCTTCGAGCAATTTTCCCCGATCCTGGCCCGTTTAGTTGCTGCTCCAGTCGCCCATGAATCGCCTACACCGGTAGCACAATTTAAACGCCGGCGTTCTAAGGATGGTGAATATTTTGAAGTCAGCCCTCCGTAATCTCACCTCTCCGAAAATGTGGTGCTGCAGGGAGCTTCTTCCAGTGGTGATTCTTTGAACTCTGAGATGATTACAATTCTTGTTTCGCTAGGGATGATGAGGCTGTTTCTGTTGATGTCGAAATGAATGTATCTGCATCCTCTCCTCTACCCTCAGAAATTTCTGCTCCGATGGGTTGCAATGAATTAATGGAGACATCGTCTGCTGTTCTGCCTTTACAGCGTTCTAGTGAAACGCGATCCCGTCCTCAATATGATACGATGGAGCAGCAGGTTACTGCGGATTCTCTTTCGCGTGCTCAATGATGCTGACAGCTTCAGATGATGCACTGCCTGTCTCTTCTTTATCTGATGACGATGATGGTCATCGCTCCCAATTGCGGTTCTCTCATTTCGCTGAGCTGAGGGGGACACCTCCCTTCCCGCAGCAGACCTTGACGAGCCCTTTACCACTCCGCGTCAAGAATTACATAGGCACGCAGTGATGTGATACTTTTTCAACCTGAGATTGCAGGCCTTGAAAGGAGATACAATAACATCTATGGTGAATGAAGTGATGTAAGGAGTACACATCCCTCCATCCTTTAAGGTCGGAAGAATTGCTTTAATTCCGGAAAAGACGGATTGTCTGTCCGTGAATCAGATCCGGTCAGTAACGCCACTCAATTTTGATTACAAAAGCGTAGCGCGGCAATTCATAGCAGCTTGTCGGTTTTACTGCTGACACTGGTCTCGCGTTATCAAAGTTGTCTCCCTTATCGTACCCTCCTGACTCCCGTTGCTGAATGTCGTGGTCGTGTGACGGTTGCTTCCATTGTTCTTGTATCGAGAGCATTATTTTTTATTGTTTTTAGTCATGCGTTTTACCAGGTTAGTCATAATTTTATGTTGCGAGTCTTGACGGGTGTTGGTTTTAATGATGCAGCACGACGGATTTTCACCTCTCTACTTGCTGGTATTCAAGCATCTATTGACGTGAATGATCATCTCACTCCCCCCACAGAAATGTGTCGACGTGCCCTGCAGGGAAGTCTCCTTTATAAGTTGTTATTGGTGCTATTTATGAAGCGCTTACTGTGGTCCATAGCTGCTCGAATGAGTGACTGGTCGTCATTGGGAGAAGGGTTCGTCGTTCGCGTATATGCCAATGGCATTATGGTTCTTCTTCGTGATCAACCCAACATATTGGTGCTTAAGGACGTTTTGGATGCATTTGGTCGTCTTACGGGATCACGGATTAAGGGCTGGAAGTGTCGGTTATTCAAAATGGTTCAAATGGCTCTGAGCACTATGAGACTTAACACCTGAGGTCATCAGTCCCCTAGACTTAGAACTTCTTAAACCTAACTAACCTAAGGACATCACATACATCCATGCCGGAGGCAGGATTCGAACCTGCGACCGTAGTGGTCACGCGGTTCCAGACTGAAGCGCCTAGAACCGCTCGGCCACACCGGCCGCCTCGGTTATTCAGTTTATGGGAATTTGACGTGGTTGATTTTCCATGGTCCGTGGCTGTCGTCCGTCATCGAATGTTCGGTATTATAATTGATTGTCATCCGATAAAGATGACTGTGTTAAATTAGAAGTGCATCACTGACAGGCTTCAAGGAGCGATCCGTGAATATGAGCGTCGCTCCATCTCGGTACTTCATGAGTTTCGAACCTTGGAAACTTACATGTTGAGCAAAGCCTATTTTGTTGTCCAAATTTTCCCCTTCCTGCGACGATGCCCCGAAGGCTACATTGATTAACGGGGAACTTTATCCTCGAAAGTCTATTTTTCCGTTATAGCGAGACCCCAGTTGATAAGAGGCTTGGGCGTGCCTCATGTTCGGGCCAAGGCTTCTGCTTTATTTCTTCGACACACTGTTATAACGTGTTTTCGCGTCACCCAGTCACTTATAGCTCACCTTTTTTCCTGTCTCCGGTATTTGAGCTTAATCCATCCAACAGATGTTGATAGAATAGATAATAAATTATCCCAGTCGCTGGTCTTTTCCACATCGCGCTTCCTGTGTGAAGTCCCTATTGCCAAAGACAGATTGTAAGATACCTGGTCTGATGTCATCTTTTCTAATGGAAGTGGCGTCCACATGGTACCAAGTCGTTCATAACATTGTCCCCACCAACAGTAGCGTTCTTTGCATTGGCCTTGTGAGACAGGTCGATACAGTCGTTGCCGTGAAACGAATACGTTGTGTCGTCGATTGGTCGCCTGCAGGCACAGACACTGGAGATAGCTCGTCGCCATTTGTCCTTTCTTGCCAGGACGACGGAAGTGGCAATCTTCAGTGAGATTCTCTTGCGTCCCGCTTCAACCTTCTTTCCCAGGACGGAGAAAATACTGCTGCATGGCTTCTGGAGCATCATGTTCACTACGTAGTAGGCAGCGGGCAGCACCCGGAACCTCGTGCCTTTTACCAATAAAAGGTTGCGGCCCATAAGACAAGGCAAAGGATGCCACGGTATCGTGAGCTCTCTGTCTCTGGTATTCAATCGTCAAGAAGTTGAATGAAGTGTGGAGTCGCGTTTTGTGTTCGTATGTTTCATTTTTGCTACCTTGCTTTTGGCAAACTTGATCAAAAGAAAAAAAAGAAAGAAAAATGCTGAGTTAACTGATCCTCTTTGTATTTTAGTCATTGTACCTTTTCAAATCTATTGTTAGAGAGTTTATTTCAGTTTGTAGCCCTGTTAGTTGTTTTGTTTAGTTAATAAAAAGTAAACCAAAATTGTTTGAACCCACAGCCTGGAAATGACAGAAACAACGTTGGGAGAAAAATAAAAATAACGGATTTTACGCAATCGAAGCATGTAGGTTCGCATCCCACCAGAAGCTAATATTTTTTCCTATCTTAGTGTTGTTAACATATTTCGGGATATTTTTACGAATGTAATACTAGTGTATTGTGCAACAGTCGTTATTTAACACTTACGTCTGATTAGAGAACAAGTGATTTGATAAATACGTGTCTGTTTACTTCCGAATATGCGCTCTTACCGAATGTGTGGTTAGACAGGAGCCTAGGAGAGCAGCGTTAATTGCTGTGACTCAAACGAGAAGCAATAAAATGTATATTCTTCTTTTACAGACAGTAATGTGGGCAAACTTGGTTAAAATCGCTGTAGACGTTCGACATTTTCCTTTACGTTGATGTGCCTATCTCAGTCCTGGTGTACTTCGCATGTCTCACCGCATTGTACTTTTGCCTTAATATCAACGTTATTACGCTACTATCTCTGAAAGATAACAACAAGCAGTTCCACTACTTATCAAGCAGCTTTGCAATGAGTACTGCTTCTTGCAGTGCAGCTACAAGAAATCTTTAATTCTTGAAGTTGGATTAGTCTAAATTTGTCAGAAAGGCTAATAAGGTGTGTTCTTAAATTAAAGAAAAAATCATTTTTATCTTGATACTTCCATGACACTGAGAGTTGGGGAAGACAGCTGTAAAATATTTTATTATGGAGAACATAGCCCATTCTCTTTCTACATTTCATCCACTCAGTTGCATTTATTGTTTAAAATTATTTGCAAACGATTCTGAAACTACTTCGTCCATCTTCACTCACTGTAGCACCGTTATTGATCTGGTATACCCCCACAAGCATACGCTATTAATGTACCTCAGCATCCTCTAGTGTCGTAACTGTGACTCTTGTGTCTTGTATTGGGCTTGTGAAAATCGCAGATCTACTGAAACTGACTTCACTGAAAACCATTGACGACTAAATGTTCCGGAAACTGAGCTTAATATTTCTAAGGTCCTTAAGGAGATTACTGAAAGATGTATACTCGCCTGTGTTAGACAAAACTCGTGTTGGTCAGTTACGCTGAATAAATTATGCTGTTAGTAACTGTAATGTATCGAAAGAGGAAACTGTATATTGCCCCTTTGAGGCGAACATGTACCGCAAAGAAGGATTCGTTTGAGTTGAAATTAAAATTATGATAAAAAATGTGATTGTCTTGATGGCTTAAAGCTGATATCGGTGTAATATCATTGAACTCCGCGCTTTAGCTGGTCGATTGTATTTCGAAATTGTCGGTGTTGCAGTGAAAGTGTCGGCTGATGCAGGGACTGTAGCTGGCTGAATGGAGAGCTACGCCAATCAGAGTGCTGAGCGATGTGAGGCCACGCTAGTGCGAGCGAGTGTCGCCACCGCCACCGCCACCTCGCGGCCGTGTAGTAACGGCGGCGGGGCACGCTCCAGTGCCTCCAGAGGCTTGGCGGTCTCCAGCGGCCGCCACAAGGCCGCTCCAGCGTGTTCAGGCGTGACACGGTGGGGATTCGAGGAGGCGGTCACTTTGATGTAATTCATTGGCCGCCATAAATCACTGGAGTATCACAGAAGCAGCACAGGTCCTAAAGCAGAATTGTAACACATTATTTCTGAGCAGGTAAGGAAAGAATGTTGTAGTAGATGAGGTGCCAGCTCGAAACAGAATCATCCGGTAATTTGGTGGGAGTAATTGAGAGGTCCACCCCTAGTTAATCGGAACTTCTGCTAGGCCACTATGTTTCACAGGTGGTGAATATGCCTGCCCAATGTAATATAAATCCGCCATCGCAAGTGAAGTGGACGCAGCCTTAATGAATCTACCTTAACCTGCCTTAGTCTTAATGAATCTGGTTTAATGATTCTGAATTTCTGTTGCCTGCATGGCAGACATTGCCCCTCGCGACATGCGGCGGAAAGTAGCCGCAATTTCCGAAAGAAATAACGTCGAAAAAAAAATGAGTTTCACCCAGTGCCTGGACATATTCGACCGAGACCTAGGTTCAAGTCTAGGGAAAAATTTTTGTAATCAAAATCTGCTCTATTTACACCAACCAAGGAAGCCAGAGAAAAATTGTGGGCGCCAAAAAGTAAACCATCTCCAAGAAGGGGTAAAGTGAGCAGAATGCTTCCCAGGTGGACATAAACTGTACCACATGGAAATCATTGAACAGGTTATGAATGGGCGTAGGAAAATCCGAGGATAACATAATACTTACTCTGCGTGAATGTGGAAAAGTGCAGACAACGAAACACCTGTGTCATTGTTCATGCTGCTCTGAATCTTGCAAGTCGAGTTGTTCAAGGCACAGGAAACTGCAGTAGCAGTTACTTGTGGCTGTGCAAATGTCTGATTTCGGTTTTTCGTGTATGTATCCATTTTTTTAATTTCTTCGTCATAAATTGTACGTTTATAGAATCATACATATATGGACCGGACGCGAGTAAATAAATAAAGTAACAAAATTGTACTTTCCTCCTTTTACTGTTTTCCTCCCGTTGTCAAGATTATTGCTACCTACAAAAATTACGTTATTCACAAACTGCTTATAGGTTGTGGAACAGTACTAAGGGATGAATAAAAAATTTAAATTAACTCAAAAAGACACAAAAACTCCTGTGCTCCAAGGAACCATGAGAAATAAATATTAAAATTATAGGAAATACAATAAAACAAACACGAGCATACATATTTTTAGGAAGTAAGATAATTGAAGACGGAAGAAGCAAAGAACAGGTCAAAAAAAAAAAAAAAAAAGCTTCAAATGGCTCTGAGCACTATGCGACTTAACTTCTGAGGTCATCAGTCACCTAGAACTTAGAACTAGTTAAACCTAACTAACCTAAGGACATCACACACATCCATGCCCGAGGCAGGATTCGAATCTGCGACCGTAGCAGCAGCGGGGTTCCGGACTGAAGCGCCTAGAACCGCTCGACCACAGCGGCTGACAGTCTTCCTCAAACAAAGCAAATACTGAAGTGAGGAATGCGAAACAGCTGCATTTGTGAACTATAGACAAAGATTAAATGAAATTTATTGAATCATTTTTGGAATAGCGTTGAAGAGGCCTGTAGGAGATAAAGTGGTCCAATAAAACCACCAACCACGAAGTCCTGAAAGGAACTGGCAAAGGAAAGTCATGTAGCAGAACAATAGAATGAAGGAGGCACGAGTGGTGTTGTCACGTAATACGACACAACGACATCCTTGTAAACGTCCTAGAAGAAACGTTAGTAGCGATGGTAGATCAAGGATGCCCGTGACTGGTGTTTTTTTAAAACAATCTGTTCATAATTCATGAGTCTCTAATTAGGCATCGGAGATATCAGTTTCCAACAGACCCAGGTGGAGAGCTACCGACCAATCGAAAGACTGTTAGCGAGGTGGACTGTGATTACGCGATTTTGAATGTTATTGGATTTTGGGTTCACATCCTTTACACATTTTGTATCTTTCTACCCAAGGCCTTAATAGTTCGGCTGGATGTTATAAAACTATACGCTACAGCAGTAGGTAGACAACTTGGGATACTTGGGAGACAATTTCCAGTTCCAGCGTTAACGTGATAATCAAGCGAAACTTGTGCAATGTAGAACGGCCAAGTAAATGATTGTGTAATTTAATATGCGATTAGGCGCCTAAATAAACAGCTTTTTACTAAGAAAATCGGACGTTAACGACTGTGGTAGTTACTATGATGTGCTGAGATGATAGAAAGTTCACACTTTTGGAGCGAACCAATGAAATGTTCAGACGAGACTGACATAAAATTTTCAGTTATACAAAGGTTTTCAAAATCTGAATGATCGCACACACCATTTATTTATAGTATGTCAAGTTAAACACCTTTCAGCCGACTAGTTTTCAAACTTATTTTATATGGCTACCAGTTTCGGCGATTAATACACCATCTTCAGGAAGATACCACCTCGGCTCTGATCAAAACAGGGGCCAGAAATATTGGTATTAGATTTCTGCTTACAAAATTGTTAAAGCTTTCGTGGCCACTTGATGACGAAATGCCGATTGGCTTCTGTCTCGGGTTCTTCGGCCGACGTTCATCTGATGATTTTACTGACGTTTCGCCAGCACGTGAGGCTGGTATTGTCAAAGCTTCACCCTCCAGTTCACCACTGGCATTGGAGGGTGAAGCTTTGACAATGTCAGCCACTCGTGCTGGCAAAACGTCAGTAAAATCATCAGATGAACGTCGACCGAAGAAGCCGAGACAGAAGCCAATAGGTAGTTTGTCATATTCCTGCTTGCCATAGCGATAACTTCAACCATCATCCGACAGAGGCTATAGCGACCACTTGAACCATCATCTGACAGATGACTGCTATAGCAGCCATAAATCTACTAATACCAGTAATGCTGGCCTCTGTTGTGATCAGAACCTAGATGGAATCTTCCTACACGTCGGTCAGTTGCCTGAATGTGGCATAGTAAATTGCCGAAACTGGTAGCAAAATAAAATAAGGTGTTTAATTTGACATCCTGTATCCAACAGCTGAGTCACGCAACTGTCTCTGAAAAGATGGACATACAGGGACTCGATTTATTTATTTCCACTGAGCGCGGTCGTTTATTAAATAGCCATTCACTGAAGACAATATGCTACACCCGCACAAATATCACTATTGTTACTCTCGCTTGTGTAGCAAGGTTAATAAAATGAGAAGACTACCTGAATTACACTGAATTTGCTTGATACTCAGTTCACGCAGCTCGTGCATTCGATTACCTTAGTCTCATTATTTAAAATCTTGTCATGAAAACTTTGTAAGTTTGAGTTTGTTTCCTACACTTCCCATTTAGATTCTTAAGTGTCCTCTGCTATAAAATTCTCGCGCATTCAGCAATATCGATGATATCATCATCTCAACCTAATGGTCCCCAATATCACTGGTAGCTGGAAGCGAAGTTACGACTACAGATATTTAGTTAGTGTGCAATGAGGCTGGCCTGCACGTTGCGCTGTTTGGAACACACGGTTCTGAAACGTACATAAGATTGGGCATCAAATAATGAATCAAATAATAAACTATTTATTAATGTCTATACTCGATACAGTGTTGTCTCCAATGCCAACACCGTGTCGAGAAGAGACATCTGATGAAAGCTAATCCCCGTGTGCTAATAACAAGGGCCCACAGTAAATGCGCCATGGAAATCAAATACTCATTTGGCAGTGGTGAGGCTTGAGGATGGCGGTAATGTGCCGCAGAAGGTAGTCATGTAACAGAATGAAGACGTTCTCAAGATACAGCTGTGGAGGTACTTTTTCTCATATTCTCATATAAATAATAAATATTTATGAAATTTATGTGCAAAAGTAAGAGGTTTGAGGTTTGACAGATTCATGGTTTGGTATTCAAAGTCCAACACGCTGAATATCCCAATTGCACTACTGGTCATTAAAATTGCTACACCACGATGACGTGCTACAGACGCGGAATTTAACCGACCGGAAGACCATGCTGTGATATGCAAATGATTAGCTTTTCAGCGCATTTACACAAGGTTGGCGCCGGTGGCGACACCTACAACGTGGTCGAGCGGTTCTAGGCGCTTCAGTCCGGAACCCCGCTGCTGCTACGGTCGCAGATTCGAATCCTGCCTCGGGCATGGATGTGTGTGATGTCCTTAGGTTAGTTAGGTTCAAGCAGTTCTAAGTTCTAGGGGACTGATGACCTCAGATGTTAAGTCCCATAGTGCTCAGAGCCATTTGAACCATTTTTTTTTGAGATCCGATGACTGTTAGCAGAATATGGAATCGCTGGGTTCAGGGGGGTAATATGAAACGCCGTACTGAATCCCAACAGCCTCGTATCACTAGCAGTCGGGATCACAGGCATCTTATCCGGATGGCTGTAACGGATCATGCAGCCACGTCTCCATCCCTGAGTCAAAAAGACGGGGACGTTTGCAAGGCAACAACCATCTGCACGAACAGTTCGACGACGTTTGCAGCAGCATGGAGTATTAGCTCGGAGACCATGGCTGCGGATACCCTTGACACTGTATCACAGACAGGAGCGCTTGCGATGGTGTACTCAACGACGAAGCTGGGTACGCGAATAACAAAACGTCAGTTTTTCGGATGAATCCATGTTTTGTTTACAGCATCATGATTGTCGCATCCGTGTTTGGTGACATCGCGGTGAACGCACATTGGAAGCGTGTATTCGTCATCGCCATACTGGCGTATCACCTGGCGTGATGGTGTGGGGTGCCATTGGTTACACGTCTCGGTCACCTCTTGTTCGCATTGGCGGCACTTTGAACAGTGGACGTTACATTTCAGATGTGTTACGACCCATGGCTCGACCCTTCATTCGATCCCTGCGAAACCCTACATTTCAGCAGGATAATGTACGACCACATGTTACAGGTGCTGTACCAGTCTTTCTGGATACAGAAAATGTTCGACTGCTGTAGCAATTTTAATGACCAGTAGTGTATTACTTCATCCCTCTCGGCCCATATAATGGATGGGCTGCGAGAGGTACATTTAAACCGCTATTCGGCCATGAATCAAATAAACTAACAGAGGCGAACAAGCACAAAGTGATGGAGTTATTTACAAATGCAGTTAAAGAACTTGGAGAAATTTATGGACGCTTTTGTACACGACGTTCTTCGTTTCTGTTAAAAAAAAGGGTAATAATAAGGGGTAAAAATAAATCTAAAAGCAATGAGGGTGTATTAAAAACATTTAAAACATGAAGCAAAACACTGATGATAAAAATAAGCACTTCACTGCCGCCAAAACTGGAAGGACGTGCTCTGGTGTGTGTGTGTGTGTGTGTGTGTGTGTGTGTGTGTGTGTGTGGAGATTCATGATTCCTTGCAAGCAGACTGGCTTCTTTCTCGGCTTGATTCTCAGGTGATGCTCACACAGCTTGATGGTTCCGCTAGTCTAATCCTTCTTGCAAATGCGGTGATCAAGTATATTCCGGCTATAGTTTACAGTCTTCCACCCAATTCACTTCTGAAGGCGGCGTTGCTTCCTTATGGAGTCGTTCGGCATATCCGGCGGGATCGCTGGTCTGCTCAACATCTCTTGCAACGTTACAGTGGTATCCGAGAAGAAGAAGTATGTGTTCAAAACAATATTCCTTCACATCTGTTTGTGGTTACTGGATTCATATTACATATGCAGCGCAAGAAGGACCTGCTTCCAATGAAAGATCCAATTGAAACTTCCTGGCAGATTAAAACTGTGTGCGCCGACCGAGACTCGAACTCGGGACCTTTGCTTTTCGCAGGCAAGTGCTCTACCATCTGAGCTACCGAAGCACGGCTCACGCCTGGCCCTCATAGCTTTACTTCTGCCAGCAGAGGTTCGCAGGAGAGCTTCTGTAAAGTTTGGAAGGTAGGAGACGAGATATTGGCAGAAGTAAAGCTGTGAGGGCCGGGCGTGAGTCGTGCTTCGGTAGCTCAGATGGTAGAGCACTTGCCCGCGAAAGGCAAAGGTCCCGAGTTCGAGTCTCGGTCGGTGCACACAGTTTTAATCTGCCAGGAAGTTTCATATCAGCGCACACTCCGCTGCTGAGTGAAAATCTCAATCTGAAAGATCCAATTGTCCACGCCAAGTAACGGTTTTAAAGTCATTCTATGAGAAACGTCGTCCGTTGATATTAGTTGAATTAGTGTCTTTGTAGCCTCCTGTCAATACTTATCCATCTATAGAGAACTTTAGGGAGACATTACGCCCCGCGGCGTGTGACTTTTCGCCGTTACCGGCACGCCCCTGCCGTCGTTAAGACGCCGGCACCGGTAGCACAATTTGAACGGCGGTCCTTCCTAATCTCGCCTCTCCGAAAAGTTGATGGTGTTAGGTGCTTCCTCCAGGGCTTATGCTATGAATAGTGAGATCATTACGGTTCTTGTTTCGCTGGGGACGACGAGGCTGTTTCTGTTGACTCTGAAATGAATCTTATATCTGCGTCTTTTTTTCCATCATCAGAAACGACTGTTCCGATGGGTTCAAACTATTTAAGGGAGACATTGTCTGCTATTCTGCATCTGTCTTTCAAGTGATCAAGCGGAATGCTATCCCTTCGTCAATCTGATACCATAGTGCAACACGTTATGGCGGATTGTCTTCCGGCAGACAGCTTCTGAAGCTTCTTTATCTGATGGTGTTCATCGCTCCCGATTGTATTTCGCACATAGTTCACGGGCCGGGGGGGGGGGGGGGGGGGGCGGCGCCTCCCTCTCCTCAGCGGACCTTGACGAGCCCTTTACCCTTCCGTGTCAGGAAGTTATGTAGTCACTGTGTTATGTGAAACCACGTTGTCAACCTGAGCGTACAGCGTCGCTACCAAAACAACAAAGCATGACACCCGCACCTTTCGGTGGAGAGGATTCGAAACCTGTACCTTAGACTCCACCGTCTGCCGGTCTGTGGAGAGAGAGACGTGATACATATATTTTCTAGTTTTACTTTCATGCCTTACATGTGGTAACTAATGCAGCCGTATACGTTTCTTATCCTAAACGTTAAGAGGATAAGCTCTCCATTGTAGCTTGCTGCGTTACGACAGTTCATTTGTGATTCCCAAGCCGATTTCGTGTGTCTGCAAGATAGGTTATTTCATGTGTCTCTCTGTGTATTCTGTGGTTTTTAATGATGCGCCAGAACGTTCTACTGGCATGGTCGTGCCTCAAGGAAACGGTATTCCGTTGACAGACTTTGAAACGCTGGACGACGGTCGGGTTGATGGTGTCGTTTCTATTACCTCGCCATAATTTTTTCTTTATGCTCCATCTAGATCTGGTCATACATATGACAATTGTAAGGAAGATGCCATTTATTTCCTTCGTCAAAATCCGTGATATATTTTGATGGGCGGAGATTTCAACTGCGTCTTACGGCTTGTGGATCAAACTCCCAACTATAGCTACCGTGCCGGCCGAAGTGGCCGTGCGGTTAAAGGCGCTGCAGTCTGGAACCGCAAGACCGCTACGGTCGCAGGTTCGAATCCTGCCTCGGGCATGGATGTTTGTGATGTCCTTAGGTTAGTTAGGTTTAACTAGTTCTAAGTTCTAGGGGACTAATGACCTCAGCAGTTGAGTCCCATAGTGCTCAGAGCCATTTGAACCATTTATAGCTACCGTCGTGTGGTGGCGTCGTTGATTCCACAGGCTCCTTGGATCTGCAGATGTCCCATAACAGTTCGTTTTACGCATTTTACAGCTACTTCTAGTAGTCGACTAGCCCGTTTCTATTTGTATGCTCCCCTGTGTAGCCAGCTTCTGTCAACTGATGTAATTCCTGCGTGCTTCACTGGCCACTGTGCTTTCACGGTATTTTTCCGACCGTCCGCAGCTCGTGGTCTTGCGGTAGCGTTCTCGCTTCCCGCGCACGGGGTCCCTTCTATAATGAAGAAGTAGCCGAACTGCTGATACAGAACAATAATAACATCATCATTGGAGGAGATTTTAACTGTGTCGCCGCAGCTGAAGACCAAATACCCGTACCAAACATATGCCCAGAACTGCAAGAACTGATCCGACGACTCTCGCACCAAATAGTGAAGTATAGTATTATAGTTTCTTCTTAGTGAATCAGTGATACAAAGTGCTTCTCACTAAACATCTGTCATGCTCGCAGCCAAAACACTGTCAAAAGTATGCCCAGTAGTAGTACCAGTTTTTTTAATTAATTTTTTTCATTATTTGTACTATATTGTCTAGGAGACAAGCATTAGTTAGTGGAAAGCGCCATCTACTCATAATTTTTTTTAAATGATTTACTTTACTGTGTGCCTATAAAATTATATTGTTTACTCACACTCTCCTTTCTGCTTCTCTTATATAATATGACAAAATTTTCTCTCTTCTTCAATTTATGCATAATCTGCAGTATATGTAAAAAAGTTTCTTCCACTTCTGCTCCATCTATCATGGTGACGTTTCCCTCATACTGTCCCACTTAACAGTGTAAACTAGAGGAAGAGATCAAACAAGAATGCACAATGTGCCTGTGGCATCACAAGTGCGTGACGTACAGAAACATGAACTCAAAATCAATGTGTCGATGCTACATATACATTGTTATGCCTGTCCTGCAATGTCAAACCAAAAAAAAAAAGGTGACAAATGGCCATGTAAAAGGGTTCAAGGAACAACAATAAGAGAAAGACGAAAAAGGAAAGAAATATAAAAACTAAAACCTATAAAATGACAGTAATATTAACCAACACTAGGAATATAATAGGTTAATAGAATAAAATGTCTTTTTTTAAATGTATCGTTGTTAATATATTTAAATAAATATAAACGGTTACAAAAAAAAAGGTTAGATTCCCGGCGGGGTCAGAGATTTTCTCTTCCTCGTGATGACTGGGTGTTGTGTGTCTTTATCATCATTTCATCATCATTGACTCGCAAGTCGCCGAAGTGGCGCCAGCTAAAAACGACTTGCAATTTCGGCGGCCGAACACCCCCGCATGGGGTCTCCGGCCAACAATGCCGTACGATCATTTCATTTTTTTCCGACCTTTACACTGGAGTGGCATCGTACGGTATTCCGTCTCTTGATTTTGCTTATCTCCGTGATAATGTTGTAACGCCAGCTCTTCATGAAGAGTTTTTGGCAGCTTTTCGCCCTGTTCAGGCCTCTGACATTTTAGTTCGCTCTCGTTCCCGCAAATCGCTGGATTTGGATGGGCTTCAGAAAGAATTTTATGTTCGGTTTTGGCCTCTGGTAGAAGATACGATAACATCTATCATGAATGAAGTGGTGCAAATGGTACACGCCCCACCCTCCTTTAAGGTCAGAAAAACTGTTTAAATTCCCAGGAAGATGGGACGTCTGACGATATTTATACCCTCAGCCACAGAATAATTGAGCGCAGGAGGGTAATAAATAAGTCAAAAATTGAGAATTTCTGGAAATTACTGGAAGACATGAACTGGATTGATGTTTGCAATACTTGTGGCTCAAATGCAAAATTCAAAGCATTCATTAATGAAGTTACTTCTGCTTCTGAAAATTGTTTTCCCCTAGAGTTAACTCAAATCAAACAGAAATCAAAAAATAAACCATGGATTACACAACGAATAAAGATATCACGTGGGACTAAATAGACCATATCTAAAATCTGCTGATGCTTATGTTAGCATTGTAATGCAGTACAAAGAATACTATAAAATATTGAAGCAAGTAATCCAGAAATCGATGCAACTTTATTATGAGAAAAGGATTATTACATCAGACTACGAAATAAAAACTATATGGGATATAGTGAAGATAGAGACAGGTGGTGTCAAAAAGGAAGAGGAACAGATAGCTCTAAAAATAAGTGAGACATTGGTAACTAGTGTAAAGAGTGTTGCAAACCTCCTAAACAAGTACTTTATTTCTATTACTGACAGCTTAGGGTTATCAGATTCAGTGAATAGTGCAATGGAGTATCTGAGACCAGTCTTTAAAAATAACTTCAGTAAAATGGAAATGACACTCACTTCTCCCAAAGAAGTAGCATCCATCATAAACTCCCTAAATTCTAAGTATTCTAGTGGCTATGATAACATACCAGCAAAATTAATCATAGTATACTCATGTGAGCTGTGTTTTATCGTAAGTTATTTGTGTAATCAGTCTTTTATCAGTGGAACATTTCCAGACTGGCTAAAATATGCTGAAGCTAAGCCTCTTTACTAGAAGGGAGATAGGGAGACACCATCAAATTATCGTCCAATTTCCTTTTTGTCTACTTTTTCAAAAATATTTGAAAATGTTGTATCCAACCGTTTTCTTAAGAATTTGATTGCAAACAATACATTGTCCAAGTCACAGTTTGGGATTCTTAAGGGTTGTGATCTAGAGAAACCTATTTACACTTACAGTGAGGATGTACGTAATTCATTAGATAATAAACTAGATGCTACTGGCATTTTTTGTGACCTGTCAAAAGTCTTTGACAGTGTGAATCACAGCATTCTCTTAAGTAAATTAGAATATTAAGGTGCTGCTGGCAATGCTGCAAAATGGTTTGAGTCTTAGCTAACTTACAGGAAACAAAGGGTGTAGCTGTGAAATAACTGTGCAGTGTGCAGTCACTCTTCATCTGAATGGGAATTAATTACATTTGGTGTTCCCAAAGGTTCCATCTTGGGTCTGTTCCTTTTTCTTGTGTATGTTAATGACCTCTCGTCTGTTACATTGCCAGATGCTAAGTATGTTTTGGTTGCAAATGATTCAAACATAACAAGCAACTCAGGTACAGATTTAGAAATAGCAGCTAATCAAATTTTCACTGACATTCAAAAATGGCTCTAAGCACTATGGAACTTAACATCTGAGGTCATCAGTCCCCTAGACTTAGAACTACTTAAACCTAACTAACCTAAGGACGTCACACACATCCATGCCCGAGGCGGGATTCGAACCTGCGACCGTAACAGCAGCGTGGTTCCGGACTGAAGCGCCTAGAGCCGCTCGGTCACAGCGGCCGGCTAATTTAATAAATGGTTTAAAGCTGATTCACTGTCATTAAATTTTGAAAAAGACCTTCTATATGCAGTTCAGAACCTGTTAGAGATTTCCTTCCAGTACGTATGACACATGAAGACATGCAGATCGAAGAGGTTGACAGTGTTAAATTTCTGGTATTAAAACTCGTTAGTAAATTCAGTTGAAAACAGCATGCCACAGATTATCTGAAGTTCCTAAACAAGTCTGTATTTGCAGTGAAAATGATAGATGTAGGAGAAATAAATGTTAAAAAAACTTGAATACTCTGTTTACTTTCATTGCATTATGTCATACTGGATCATATTATGGGGTAGCTTATTAAACCGAGCAAAAGGGTGTAATCAGAATCATTTGTGGTGTGAATTCAAGGACATCACGAAGAAACTTGTTCAAAGAACTTTGTATTCTAACTACTGCTTCTCAGAATATTTATTTGTTAATGAAATTTGTTCTGCGTAATATATCTATTTCCAACCAATGGCTCAATACAACATATCAATACTGGGAATAAGAACAATCTACATAAAGACCTAAAATCACTTACCTTGGTCCAAAAGGGTCCAATATTCAGGAGCACTCATTTTCAATAAATTGTCAGAAACTATTAAAAACTTGGTTTGACATAAAGCACGGTTTAAACAGAGTTTGAAAGACTTTTTCGTAGGCAACTCCTTCTGCTCTATAGATGAATAACTTAACAGGGACTATTAGACCAGCTTAAGTAAAAATGTCTGTTAGATTTCAGTTTGGCCAGCACTTGGTCACAACAGTCAAGATTAGGTACTTTGTGTATGATAAATTTATTAAAAGTGTATACCAATGTTCCATTCTGACAGTGTATCAGTTCTGTAAATATTAGCAGTTCCGGCTTATTGTAATGTATTCATCTATTTTGGCGATCTGACAAATAATCAGATTAGTAAGCATTATATTCAAATATTTTGTGTCTCTTTTATATACTTTCTAACATTTTCAGCACGTACGAGAATCATCTCATTTTTATGTCCATGGAACGAAAACTGAATCTAATCTAATCTATAGCTCTCTTAAATTCTGATTCTAATACTGGATCCCATGTTTCTTCTAAATTGACTGATGTTTCTTCTTCTATTAAATCAGACAAATCCTCCTCCTCATAGAAGCCTTCCATGTACTCTTTCCACCTGTCCGCTAACTCCTCTGCATTTAGCAGGGGAATTCCCATTATGCTATTAATGGTACCACCCTTGCTTTTAATTTCACAAATGCTTCTTATGATTTTCCTATACGCTGAGTCGGTCCTTCCGACAATCATTTCTTTTTCGATTTTTTCACATTTTTTATGTAGCCATTTGGTCTTAGGTTCCTGCACTTACTATTTATCTAATTCCTCAGCGAGCTGTATTTCTGTATTCCTGAATTTCCCTGAACGTTTTTGTACTTCCCTCTTTCATCGATCAGCTGAAGTATTTCTTCTGTTACCAATGGTTTCTTCGCACTTACCTTCTTTGCACCAACGTTTCTCTTTCCCAGTTCTGGGATTGCCCTTTTTAGACATATCCACTCCTCTTCAACTGTACTGGCTACACAGTTAGTCCTTATTGCTGTATCCCTTAGAAAACTTCAAGAGTATCTCTTCATTCCCTAGCACTTCCGTATCCCACTTCTTTGCGTATTGATTCTTCTTGCCTAATCTCTTAAACGTCACCCTACTCTTCATCACTACTACATTGTGATCTGAGTCTGTATCTGCTCCTGGGTACACCTTACAATCCAGCATCTTATTTCGGAATCTTTGTCTGACCATGACGTAATTTAACAGAAATCTTCCGGTATCACCCGGCGTTTTCTAAGTGTACCACTTCTCTTGTGATTCGTCAATAGAGTATGCGTTATAACTAGCCGAAATTTATTACATAACTCAATTAGTCACTCTCCTCTCTCGTTCCTTGCCCCAAGCTCATATTCTCCTGTAACCTTCTCTTCTACTCCTCTCCCTGTAACTGAATTCCAGTGCCACATGACTTTGCGTGTTGTATTACCCTTTCAGTTCCCCCATGTACCTTATGTAGCTCTTCATCTTCGGCTTACGACGTCGGCATGTATAACTGAACTATAGTTGTCGGTGTTGGTTTGCTGTCGATTCTGATGAGAATAACCCAATAACTGAACTGTTCACAGTAACACACTCTCTGCCCTACCTTCCTATCAACAACGAATCCTACTCCCGTTATATTGATATTACCCTATACTCTTCTGACCAGAAATCCTTGTCTTCTTTCCATTTCACTTGAGTGACCCCTTTTATATCTAGATTGAGGCTTTGCATTTCCGTTTTCAGATTTTCAACTTTCCCTACTACATTAAAGCTTCTGATTTTCCAAGCCCCGATTCGTAGAAGCTATTCTTTCGTTGGTTTTTCAATTTATTGTCATGGTCACCTCCCCTTGGGGGTCACCTCCCACAGATCGGAGTAGGGGACTATTCCGGAATCTTTTGCCAATGTAGAGATCATCATGACACTTTATCAATTAGAGACTACATGCCCTGTAGAGACACGTTATGTGTTTTTAAGACAGTGGTTTGATTGTCTTCTGCTTCCTCATGCCGCTGACCATTGCCGATTCTTTCGCCTTTAGGGAAGTTTCCCACCCCAGGGACAAAAAAATGTTCTTAACCTCTGTCCACTCCTCCGCCCTCTTCGACAAGTGGTACATACAGTAAATAATTGAGTAAATAATACAGCAAATAACTGAGGACGTGGGTTGCAGGTGCTACTCTGAGATAAAGAGGTTGGCACAGGAAAGGGAATCATAACGGGCTGCAGCGAACTAGTTAAAGGACTATTTGGATACAGGTGTAGCTAAAATTAGGAGTGAGGGTGTAGGGAAGGAAGGCGGGAATAGGAGAAAAGAGGCAGGGAAAAAATGAATGGGTAAATATTGGGACCGAGTTCAAGATCTGGGAAAGGGAGGTGGTGACGTTTGTTTGGGAGAGTGTGTGGATGATGTGTAAATGTTGGGTTGGTGAAATGTTTGAGTAGAGGCTCAGCAGCGTACTAGGATTGGAAAGCAGAGGAGAAACTGTAAGAATATTGGAATCGAGTTTGCAGATAGTGTATGTTGGCCGGCGATATAGTGAAGTGAAGACAGGAGGGAGCTTGATGAGTTAGTAAAGAATCCTTGTGGGTGTTAGTCTGATCTAGTCTGGAACTGTAGGTATTTGGACGTGAACTTGGGCGAGAACCAAGCCAGATGTAATATAGAACTATGCTGGATGCGAGTGACCTTGCGTCATTATGTATCCCGCCACTGGAGGGAAGATATCGCAACCGCAAAGAGGAAAGTAGTTCTTAGTTATGAATATCCGAGTCCCCTTAGGTGTGTCAGATGAATCTGAAGCTTTGACAGTCTTGTAGCGGAAGCAGGAAAATCGCCTATTGTCAGCGTCTTATAGGCAGCAACGGACTGGATCTCGGTGTGACGCCGGGGTTGGATGGTCTGGAAGATTGAGTCCTCATTGTGCATATCGCTGTGTGCCAAAGTATATAGCAAAGTACCTAGCCATCGGAAACGCCATTAAAAATTGATTTGAATTCGCACTGTTATTCCGTCTGTGTAACGAGTATTACACCGAATGGTATCACCTGATTATAAGCCATTTGACCTCTGCGCATCACACTCTTCCTCACAAGTTACTTGCGTTTATACAGTATCAAATCGTCCTTCATTTTCTGCAGGACAACTATGTAACCCCACCTCCACTCTTCTGTCTTCTAGTTTATTTTCACTGTATTTACACAGATAATAACCTATCTCTGAGAATAGCACTCAAATTACATGAAAAATACGTGTACAAAATATCACATTTTAAAATTTTCCGTATGTCAGGTACTATACCTTTCATATACGTACGAGAAAAACAAACACACGAAGAAGAATTCTTCAAGTACTTTAGCAAACTTCGAGACGGCTCTGCAGCATTGGGTTAATTTCTAGTCACTAAGACCGCACAAGTATTTCTGTTGACTTTCAGTGTGAAATATGTATCACAGAGACTGCAGTAGTACGCATCTTGTTTCTCACCATATCACTTTCCATTTGTGGTGGATTGGCCTATGCCACACACAACTATGTTTGTTAAGGTTTAGAATGCAGAACTGTTTCCAAAGGGTTCTGTGTTCTCCATTATGCTACGGGGTTTTTTCATACCATTAACAGAAATGTTTCTGAGCATGAGGGTGCAAATGATGGTAGCGAGAGGTTTTGTTAGAGGATCGCTGCTTATAGTGATGCGTAATTGGAGGAGAATTCAGAACACATGGAAATGTTCGTTAATGAGAAAGGATTCTATTCAGTCCGTAACAGTGCTGATTGGCTGAGAAGGTGGAATGGTAAAAAAAATATGGAATTACGCTCCGAACACTGTGGACACATTGTCAGAATTTCAGGTATTGGCAGTTCATGTCCTGCGGGACATACTGTGGTTTCTGTTTTAACAGCAGTTGTTTGACAAGGCTGAGAACATTTTGTTCAACGGAATGAAATTTTTACGGGAACTAACGATTTATGGCAGAGCCTGAAATCCCCTTACGTAAGATGGGAAAGGACACGTGGAAGGGCTGACCCACGACAATCGCATCGTTTTTCCTTCGACATTTCAGATTTATTTACAGAACACATTACACTAATAAATGGAATACAATATTAACCATGTCAAAGAATGAGCAACAGGACACCATACCCCCCCCCCCCCCCCATTTTTTTCCAGATAAACGGTTTAAGACACCGATCAAAGGCCCTATGCCCAAAAGCAAGAAATCAGTAATAAATACAAAATTTTGTGATAGTAAGGTGAGACGTTTTTTATTTAAAGTAACTTGGTTTTGCAATGATAAAAAAGAATTCCTCTCCCAGAATATTAAGAACAAATCACTACTTACAGTTCGTAAAAGGGTTTAAAAAAAGAAATTTAAATTAATTTCAGTATTAGTCAGACAAGCCTTTGAAAGGAGCATATACAGCTGCGATTACTAAATTACAAGTGCAAACATTCAGTCTTCAGAACAGATCAGCCACGAAAGTAAAGTGCCACCGGTTATGATCCAGCGAGGTTTCCTTCTACATGCATGGAATAAGTAAAATACGGAAGAGATGCGGAAATCATTGGAAAAAGATCTCAAACATTGACAACTACGAAATGTAAGCTCAGAGTTTCCAAATATTAGCACAATAAGTACAGGCTGAAGGTCAAACATAACGCGAATAATATTACCCATTTCAGGAGAGACATAAAAATATCTGACGGAAAATATTAACATAAGAGCTTGTAAATAAGATCGTAGGCCAAACAAACATAAGAAACGCGTTGCTCCTAAGGAAATTTCTGGCAGCTGCAAGCGCTCCCAAAAAACACAATGCCAGTGCACAACAGCCACATGTCCCCCCAGGCAAGAGCCGCAGCAAACTGCGGACCTGTAACTCGTAACATTAATAACTGTTATCAAATGCCATTCAGGTGAAACATGGGCTGAAAGATACAAGTTAAGAAAATGTAATTCGCCCATACCTTGATAACTCAATGCCGTATAACCTTCATATGTGACATAATAACCAAACAGTAATGTTAGTCAAAATTGCACCGAGCAAACACCGCTCACTAACATAAAACGGTAAGATGATGGCGTAATAAACGTCTCTCCCAAAACAACTTGGGTGCATACCTTGAGGTCATTAATCTGAGAAAGTTATTTGATATAGAAAAACAGTGAATAAGTGACCTAGGCTTCACAGGTAGAGACTTGTTTGCATCAAGCTGAAATTTCTGTGAGAAGTATGAAAGACAGAGAGAGAGAGAGAGAGAGAGAGAGAGAGAGAGAGAGAGAGAGACAGAGTTTGTGAAGTACGGTGAAAGTACAGGACTTGGTACAGGAGATACACAAACGGCAGCGTTGTACGGTTCCACAGGTGAACGAAACGCCACTTGTTCTTTATTGGTTGGACCTGTGCCACATGAACTGTGGCCTCCACTTGTGTTTCACTGCTCAGGCGCATTAGCACGTGCTCTCATTGCGTCTAACGAGCTACAAGGCGGTGTGTTACGGCGTCAGTTGGCCGTGACCAACTCCGCGTTTCTCCCTGGGCACTCAAGTGACACCACCTACGTTGCAACATATTAGTTTCTGCCTCGTGAAACTTGTAATATAGGAAAGCATTAGTTACAAAGCTATGATTTAAAAGAACAAATCGATGTTTCACTTCGAAACATATGGCTATAATATTATATAGTGGATTTGCTGACACCAAATTTAAACTAAAAAAAAAAAAACCAATTTCTTCGTCAAATTTTTAATAAAACACATAAAAATATAACACCTGTCTTAAGGAGATGAGATATCAGAAAGAATTAAAATTGGGAATACGGTTGGATCCGGCTTTTTGTTTCCACAAACTCGATTATCTACTATGATTTATTTAAAAACTGCTTCCAATACAAAAGTGATGTAACGATAGGAGGAAGACTGGTCACATGTATGAAATTTTCTGAAGACATGATATTAGTAAACGAGAATGGAAAAGCAATAAGTAATCTACTGGAAGTACTGAACAACATCTGCGAGGAATATGGACTGAAGATAAATGTGAAAAAGACTAAGGCAGTTGTTTTCACCAGTCAATCAAGAAAAACAGCGAACATGTTGGTAACGTAGGGAATCTAGAAAGCAAAGTAACCAGTAACGTGACTTGAAATCAAGTAATAAAATCAAGGATGCTGTTAGAACGGAAATTTTCGACAGCAGTAAGTGTATTTTTTGCAGACCATTATATAACGTGCTGTTAAACGGCACGCTGGTTAATGGTGGTGGGCTGCCGATTTTACCCATTGTGCTGCTGCTCCAGTGCTTGCGCGCTGGGAACAGGGCGCTGCCTGCCGCTTGTGGAGTGGACGGCGTGGGGGTGCGCTGGAGAAGGAGCTGTCTGCTTCTGGCGGGAACAACAGCAACATGTCCGTGTACGGCTGTATGGTTGTGGGTGTAATGAGTAGCAACGGCACGGAGGTTTACTGTGATGTGCTGTGAGACCGCAAGCGACATGCGGTCGGTTCCTTGCCCGTACAGCGTATTTGGCCCCTTGCTTACGAGTTGTAATGGTGCTACGGTGGCTGTGTGGAGTGGCAGTTACTAGCCGTCATTCTAATAGCGCTGCTATAACTGATTCTGATATTTTCCTTTAACACATTGGCTCGTGTTCTCTTACGATACTTTCAGTTAATTTTATCGGCACCCCAGAATGTTACTAATTTTAAAACTGAGCAGGTTTTATTGAAGCTCATCTATTCCAAGTTAGAGTTGGATATTTTAGTTTTTATGAAGTCAGTTTAAATTATTTTCATTTCCAAACTGTTAACGTTTTATTTCAAATTGTTTGCAATTCTAAATTCTTAAATTTTTATTTCCATTAGTTTTCATTTCGAAATTGTTAGAATGTTATTTGCAAGCATTTAAATGCAGTTCGCAAATGGTTCACCCTGTGTGGCTGGTAGCAGAGCCCAGTCTTCCACGCCCACTCCTCACTAGTTGGCCTGTTAAGAACTCGTAAATGTATGACATGCAAATCAGATGACATTCGTCTAAAATTTAGCCACGCTTAGGGCTTTGTCGTTGTAAGATCCTGCGTTGAACAGGTAAGTGGACAAAGAGGGCTCTGGGACAGGTGTTCCGTAGTTCGTTCTACTCCACACTCAAACTAGAAAACATCGCGTTGCGAACCCTACAAAGAACGCCACGTGTCGTGACGAGCGAGTGGGCAGCCGCGCAAGGTCGAGAAAAAAAGGAAAAGTCGACAAGTAATTGATGCATTTCAAAGCAAGTGACAGATCTGGAATCTATTGATGAGCAACAAACCGCTGCTCTATCCATAATTTAAGCATCAATTTTATTTAGATTTATATAAAAAGTCAACAGCGACTTAAAGTGTAAAAATAATTACAGAAAGTAAGGAAAAATTATAATAATGATTTTCTAGATACAGAGGAACCAAAATCTGTAAACAGATTTCGCCTGCCGTCATTTTGAGAGGAATTAATAAACTGTTCGATATGGTGGCGGTCGTTAAAAAGATTCAAGTTTAAACCAACTGCTTGGTTTTGAGGAGTGCACGGATACACTTAAGAACGACCGACGCTGCGGCAGGTTAGGAAACCACTGCGGCAAAAAGGAAGCGGCCAGGTGTATGGCCCAGCAGGCGACAGCTAGCCACTTGACCACCCAACAAATTGGCACCAGAACTATTATCTTCAGCAGTAGGCACACTAGCGTGGGGTGCCGACCACTTAACAAAGCTCGTAAGCACCACCGCTTCCGGGACATTCTGCAACATTTTCTTGAGAGGACAACCAGCTACCGTCTCGCCCGCGACCGCCTCTTGTCTATAGGCGCGTTCCGCTTTGCTGCGGTAAAGTTTAACGGTTCGTTACTACGGGCGCAGTCAAACAATGAGGCTCGGATTCGATCGCAGTTTCCGTCCTTTGACGATCTCGAGAATTTCACGAACCTAAGGGAATGCAGCAGCGCCAGCCGTGTGGTAAGGTTCACAGAAGTCAGCCAACCCCCTTCTTCTTACCTACACTTAATTCTTGTGGTTCAATATTCTTTCCACGAAGTGTTTCAGTTAAAGTTGTGTAGTTATAGGTCACTTCTCTTTCTCAACATCATTCTGTGAATTTTTTATGTTAGTGGAGGCTGCCGTTGGCAAAGAGCACCTCGCTCTGTACTGATTTGACAATACATCTCTTTATTTTATTTTCTAAGCCTTGTGTTTATTTGTGTTCAGATGTGTGTGTGAATTTCTAAGGAACCAAACTGCTTAGGTCATCGGTCCCTAGACTTACACACTACTTAAACTAACTTAAAGTAACCTATGCTAAGAACAACACACACACCCATGTGCGAGAGAGGACTCGAACCTTCGGCCGGAGGGGTCGCACAGTCCGTGACATGACGCCTCAAACCGCGCAGCCACTTCGCGCGGCTTTATGTTGAGATTCTTATAATTTTTCCCCATTATCCATTCAAATCAATGGCTCCTTGCAAGTAGGGTCATAGTCCACGCCTTCCCATAGTTTCATATTGGGTAGAAATTAATATGAGATTCCGATAGATGTTTTTTTGAGTCATCAGTCTTCGGACTGGTTTGATGCGACCCGCCATGAATTTCTCTTCAGTGCCAACCTCTTCATCTCAGAGTAGCACTTCCAACCGACGTCCACTGTCTTCCTCTACAGTTTTTGCGTTCTATAGCTCCGTCTTTGTAACATGGAAGTAAATCCCTGATGTCTTAAACAGATGTCCTATCATCCTGTCTCTTCTTCATGTTAGTGTTTTCCACATATGCCTTTCCTCTCCGATTCTGCACAGAACCTCCTCATTCGTTACCTTATCGGTCCATCAATTTTTTTCACTCGTCTATCGCACCACATCTCAAATACTTCGATTCTCCTCTGTTCCGTGTTTCCCACAATCCATGTTTCACTACCATGCAATGCTTTGCTCCAGACGTACGTTCTCTGGAATTTCTTCCTTAAATCATGGCCTATGTTTCATAAGATAGACTCCTCTTGGCCAGGAATGCCCTTTTCGCCAGTGCTAGTCTCCCTTTGATGTCCTTTTTGCTCTGTACGTCATTTGCTATTTTGCTGCCTAGGTAGTAAAAATCCTTAACTTCATCTACTTCGTGACCGTCATTCCTGATGTTAAGTTTCTCGCTGTTCTCAATTCTGCTACTTCTCATTACTTTCGTCTTTCTTCAATTTACTCTCAATCCATATTCTGTATTCATTAGACTGTTCATTCAATTCGGCAGGTCATGTAATTCTTTTTCACTTTCACTCAGGATAGCAATGTCATCAGTGAATCGTTGATATCTTCTAACCTTGAATTTTAATTCCACTACTCAACCTTTCTTTTATTTCCATAATTGTTTATTCGATATACGAATTGAACAGTAGGGAGGAAAGGCTACATCCCGGTCTTACAACCTTCTTAATGCAAGCACATCGTTCTTGGTCGTCCACTGTTAATTATTCCCTCTTGTACATATCGTATACTACCCGTATCTCCTTATAGCCTACCCCTATTTTTCTCTGAAATATGGAGATCTTGCACCATTTTACATTGTCGACACTTTTTCCAGTTTGACAAATCCTCTGAACGTGTCTTGATTTTTCTTTAGTCTCGCTTCCATTATCAACCACAACGTCAGCATGGCCTCTTTGGTACCTTTACCTTTCCTAAAGCCAAACTGTTCGTCAACTGATACATTCTCAATTTTCTTTTCCATTCCTCGGCATCTAATTCTTGTCAGCAGCTTGGATGCATGGGACGTTAAGCTGATTGTGCGATAATCCTCGCACTTGTCAACTCTTGCTTTTTTCGGAATTGTCTCGATATTTTGCCGAAAGTCAAACGGTATATTGCCAGACTCGTACATTCTACACATCAACGTGAATAGTCGATTTCTTGCCACTTCCCCTAATGAATTTACGAGGGCTATTCGGAAAGTAAGGTCCGATAGGTCGGGAAATGGAAACCACGGTAAAAATCTAAAATGTTTTATTTGCAACAGTTAGATACACCTTGCAGCTACTTATCTCCATAGTCGCCGATCCGACTTAGACGTGTATCGTAGTGTTGTACCAACTTTCCAATACCCTCGCTATAGAAGGCAGCCGCCAGTGCTTTCCGCCACTTCTCTACGCTGGCCTACGGCTCGTTGTCTTGTGCCAAAATGTTGTCTTCATAGCCAGCGGTTCATGTGAGCAGAGATGAAACTCAGAGGAAGACAATTACGGGCTGTATTGTGGGTAGTCAAACATTTCCAATTGACAACGATGCAGGAGCATCTTCATTGTCCCTGCAGAATGCGGCGGAGAATGGTCTTGAAGAAGAAACAGCACGACAGTTATGTAATGTTAGCTGCATAGCTTCAGGCGAAATTTCTCACCAGGCCCTCGTACTTGGCGGCAGACACTATTTTCTAGACATCTTTACGCACTCACTGCGAGCTCAGAAATGGGAAGAGCGACGTGATGGTCACTGGGGTTATACTAGAGACACTACCCAACACATCTGTGCAAAGCTTTATCGGATTGTCATAGTCGTTTCCATTTCGCGACCGATCGGACCTTACTTTCCGAATAGCCCTCGTAGAAATTCTGATGGAGTACTGTCGATCCCTCCTGCCTTATTTGATTTTAAGTCCTCCCTAGTTCTCTTAAATTTTGATTCTAATACTAGATCCCCTATATCTTCTAAATCGACACCTGTTTCTTCTTCTATTAGATCAGATAAATCTTCCCTCTCATAGAGACCTTTCATGTACTCTGTCAATCTATCCATTCTCCTCTCTGCATTTAACGGAGGAATTCCCTTTGCACTTTTAATGTTAGCATCCTTGCTTTTAATTTCACCGACGGTTGTTTATAGTTTCCTATGTGCTGAGTCAGTCTTTCCGACCATTACTTCGTTTTCGATTTCTTCCCCTTTTTTCATGAGGCCATTTCATCTTAGCTTCCCTGCACTTCCTATTTCTTCCATTCCTTTCAGGATCGACATTTTTGTCGTGATGTGATTTGTACCAAACTTCGGAGACATAGCCTGCTGTAGAAGAGCACATGGCCAAAGCAGTGGTTGTAGGACTTTGTGGCTTAGCTCCCCAGTGTCTGCCGCTTAAGTTATTCATGATGTTATTCCGAGCCTTTTTGTTTCTATGTCACGATGGGACATGTTGTCTGAAGGCGAGAGAACGGGCCCGCCCTCCCCATAGAACTGAACCCGCAGTTCTGTTGTATTCTTCTGAAGCCAATATTTGTTGAAAGTGGTTATCATGGCCATGAACGACCACTGCGAAACACCTCAGTTCAGGGAATTAGTACTAAAAAGAAGCACGATATTCACAAACATTTACAGTCAGTTCCTTGGGTGCAGAGAGGCGTCTTTTGTTCAGGAACACAAGCAAGTTCTTAGTAACTTGTCAGCACCCATAAAATGTTTACTTACTTAAGTTCATTTTAAGAAAGCCTAAAAGATTTATTGGTAGCCAACTCCTACAGCACTGACGAGAGTTTTGGCAGAACCTAGAAATGTTTGTGTATTAATAATACTCTTACATAATGTGTTATGTAAAATGAGCTCTCCGTGTCTTGGAGCGATGATGTGATAACGGAATTTCTCTTTGATCATGCGTGGTTAGAATAGTTTAAAAACTACTGTATATTAAAAATTAAATTTAGGATATTAATCTTCAACGTAATATTTTTATTTTATATCTCCTTGCGAACCAGCAACTGAAGATGGCCAAGAAGATCGGAATCCGGTCACAATGAAATATAAAGTAATGGTTATTGTGGAACATTCATATTTTATATTTCAGATTTTGATATGTTTACGTTCCTACACGTATCGACGGAATATTCTACAAATTATTATATGACCCTCAGTGTATTGCACATTTAGTTCATGTGTTGTGGCAAATTTATTATTACCTTTTTTCAAATGTGTGTAACATATTGTTGTTCTGTGACATGTTGTACATCCTTGAGGGTCTCCTCACATCAGATGGTTAATTCCAAAATTCGGTTATTTGAAAAAGTCGAAAATCATGATACCACCCTTGCAGAATCTTTGTAGCATTCTTCGAGATAAGACAAAAGAAATTTTTTCCATAACTTCTCATGCATTCTGTTCCACAACTCTGTATGTCCACTTCATCTTGTGTTCCGAAACGTTGTATGACAAATGTGAAGTTTCTGAAAGAAATGTTGGCCTGTTAAGTTTGTCATAAAGCGTTATAATAAAATGTATAAAAGCGGTTATATTAGACACTGTTAAATGATTCATCTTTGCAACTCCGAGAAGACTGAAAAGAATCTGTGCTCATTTAACAGTTTTCTACAGGCTGAAACAGAGATTTATTGGTGAAGTCTATAATTACATAACAGACATTAGTGCCTGGAAATAATCAGTATGAATAATTCAGCCACTTCCCTCCAACGATGCACTCTGCACATCTTTTTACCTGTGGTTGGAGGCAAAACGTAAACCAAACCACGATGGCTGTTCTAGGTAAGTGCTTGTCAACTGAAACACCAACGCTATTAGAGGAGATAGTCGTAATTTTTTCGGTGCCTGGCCACTCTTATATACGCCCAGACCGATTTTTTGGCCGTACCGAGAAAAATACTCGAAGACGGGAAATGATTCTAAACTCACAGGATTACACAGAGTTGTTTCAGAATTTTGGAACTGCAATCCATCCGGATCGGTTCTGTGATTAGGAAAAGAGAGTGACTGATGCACTGAAACCTCCAGCAAATTGGCGCTTCTGGTTTCCCCCCCCCCCCCCCCAAAAAAAAAAAAATAAATAAATAAAAAAAATAAAAAATAAAATTTAAAAAATAAATAAATAAAAATTAAAATGGCTCTGAGCACTATCGGACTTAACTGCTGAGGTCATCAGTCCCCTAGAACTTAGAACTACTTAAACCTAACTATCCTGAGGACATCACGCACATCCATGCCCGAGGCAGGATTCGAACCTGCGACCGTAGCGGTCGCGCGGCTCCAGACTGTAGCGCCTAGAACCGCTCGGCCACCCCGGCCGGCTTTTCCCCACAAAGGTCCATTACTGAGCAAAGTAACAGTTGTGGGAACTCAAGAGGACTTCATAAGCCAAACTTCCTAAAAAGCTTATTATGTGATGACCAGTTTCGACAAAGCTATGCTGTCTCATCGGATATTATGCTTTTGAATTTTTACCGCGTATTATCACACAGCATTACAAATCACTTCACAGTGGATACGCACTTCTCAATACCATAATCGGCATACAATGGTATGGCAAATTCAAATAATACTTTTAGCTCTGTCGAGCCAATAAAACGCTTTCTAGCGATCTTGGCTTGCGAAGTTTTATTAAGTTCCAGTACATTATAGATTGTCCGCAGACTCACCGTCTCAGGAATATATGACGTGTCAGTTACTATCCAAGATGAAACAAGCTATCTTTCAGAACTATGAATGTCAAGGGATGTTTGCAGAAAAGGAAGAGGCATTTGACATATGCTTGTTGAATCCGTACCTTTAAGTTTTGTATCTAAATCTTGAAAAGTCAGATGCTTTTTGCGCCTGCTAAGTAAGCACTTTGTCATCAAGTGGGACACTAATCCAGAGTGTAAAATTTACAAAGAACTGCTGAAATCTTGCAAGTTTAACTTAAGACGGGAAGAAGAGGAGAAAGATGATAAACCATTGAATGACAAAGATGCTATTTAACACAATTCTTCAATGAAGCTATATTTTGTACACCATAATTTGTTATTTCTAAGCTGTTTTCAGTCGTAGAATATGTTTGTGTTCAATTGATGCAACATGAATCATGCAAAGTATACCACATGGCTAACTATGAACTCTTAAACATTTTTTAAATTTTGTTGAGGAAAGAAGTGCTTATCTGTTTTAAAATATATTACGAATTACAATTACTTTTTTCTTTTAACAAATGTATTTTAAGTGGGAGCAGCATTAAGAGATCATCATTTTTCACTTGGGCAGCTATAACCCCCCTGAACATTGTTCAAAAAGGCAATGTTTTTATCATTTCACTTGTTATATATTACAATATTCATAACTAATTCATACTTAACAAATACATGCTGTAATAATGAAAGACATTTAGCATGAGTAGCTAAAATCTTAACTATTTCCAAATCACACTCCGAGAAGCAGTTTCTATTGTTTAACTGCACCAAGACAAAAATGATTATAATACGTATAAAGTAATAATTTTCTTCATTTAACTATTACATAATTATATGAAAAACAAGAATGTCTCTTTGATTCCTTGTGAACATTTTATGATTACAAGAAATCTTCATATTTTAACCATTGCAAAACCAATTATGCCCATGTTTGTTGGTTCCTAAACTAAACACTGTTATGCACTGGCATTGTGGCATTGTGGCTGCCTGACATTTCCTAAGTGAAGCTGTTCGCGCTAGCAACTAATTCTTAAGTTTGTTTGGCCTACACTCTTATTTACAAGGTCTTATGTTATATTTTACCGTCACATATTTTATGTCTCTCCTAAAATGGGTAATATTATTCGATTTATGCTTATCCTTCAGATATTTTAAATCAGGTTATTTCAGGCAGTACTTCTTGTGTTAATATTTGGAAACTTTGACCATATTTTCTCTAGTCGTCACTGTTTGAGATGTTTTTCCAATGATTTTACCATCATTTCCATATTGTAAAAAGCAGCTCTTGTCCCTGTTTTTAACGAAGCCCCTTCAGAAAGCTTTTCTACAGGAACACGGCCAGAGATTGCAGATAAACGTCCAGAGAAACCCTACTCAAAACACTGGTTACTCACTGTAGCCAACTGCATCAAAACTCGCATGAAAGAAAAAGCTGTTTATCTCAGTACTACATAGTTGTTCTTAGCATAAGTTAGTTTAAGTAGTGTTTAAGTCTAGGGACTGATGACCTCAGAAGTTTGGTCCCTTAGGAATTCACACACATTTGAACATTTGTGATAGGCTACAAAAACTCTAGTGGGTGGAGTTATAACAAGTATGAACGCTCTCATTAGCCCGAAAGAAAACGCATGGCCACCAGCTTTGATATAGGCAAATTGCAAACAGATTAATTCCCTTCTTCTCTTGCAGAAAATCGTCGAGAGTTTGAGCAAGGCAACTGGCGACGCGCTGAGCCGATTGCGAGAGTCATTATGTGAACACGTGTTCACAGTCTCGTCTTAAATTGTAAGCAGTTACACAGAAAAGTCTCCTAGTATGGAGAATCGCACCGAACACTGACAGTTAACGTTTGCGAGAAATTTTAGGGCAACGATGTACGTGCTATTCCAGCCAAATAGCGTGTACGATGCCAATAAATTTAGCTAGGGAATAACTAGGAGTCTCGGCTTCACCAAAGACGTAGGAAATGTACCAGACTGGTGTTTAATAGTCTAGAGAGATTTAGAACAGATTCTCAGGTTCACAGCTCGCGCTGACGGCCGCCGCCAACATAAGGTGAACACACGCGCGCTCGAATTTCGCCAGCACGTAATATTCAACTGACACTCAGAAACGCAGTAGTCCCTGTCTCTCCCATTTTTTTTTTTGTACATTCAACCATGACCTGCAATTAAACATGTTCATGATTGTCGTGCTTAATTGAAGCAGGAACGTGAGATATCCAATCTAACAAAAAGGATTGATCAGCCATTGTGGAGTGCTTTATACTATGAATTTATTGAATTGTTTTAATTGTGTACTTCTTCTTAGTGCTCTTTACCGACCTCCATTTAATTTTGGGTATTTTCATTGCGCGTTTTAGCGTAACTGATGTCTCTGGCCCCAATTGTATTTAATTTGTTTGTATTTTTATCGACCCCCAGGCGTGGTTATCAACCATCTTACTATTAAAGAACCTTCACAATTGTGCACATCCCTTATCAATATTTTACCATCCTGTACGTAATTTTACTAACATTGCTATGTCATGAAGTCATACTTAAAGTAAAAATAAACCTTAATAACGAAAATCTAAGATTTTCATTTTTGCTAACATGTAGTTACTTCTGAACTTCTATTAGCAATGACGTTTCCTTTACAGGGAGTGTAGTGGAACTAACACTGAGATCATTGTCTGATTACATCACTGTCCATACTGTTACATCCTTCTAAACTCTGCAAGTGTGAGATGGCATCTCACTACCTTGTAGACCGTAGGTTCAACACCAAATTCCTAAAACACTCACAGGGTGTCCTTCCGCAACTGTGTTAGGGAGAAGATTAGAACCATTCTCACATATGTTAGACAGTTGCATATGTTCCTGATTAACATCGAAATTAATTCAAATTTCTTTTTTAAAACTCTTTAAAGAGCCATAAGTGACAATTTGTTCTTAAGGTTTTGGGAGAGTGATTCCTCTAATTAATCTAAGGCCAATGGCATTATTTAAGGAATGCCTTATTATCCTGCAAGTTCTGTTGCTCATTGTTTGATGATTGACATGGTTAATACTGTATTCCGTTTATTGGTGTAATGTGTCGTGTAAATAAATGTGAACTGTCAAAGAAAAAATAATGCTTTTGTCATGGGTGTGTCCTTCTCCTTTCTCATCTTTTGTAAGGCGATTTCAGTCCTCTTTTACTTTCCAAACGTGAACATGCCATTAAGCATTTGCTATTATTGACGAAAAATGGCAATTTGTTTTGTAGTAAATTCCACATATTTATTTGAACCAATTTTGTCCATTTAATTACTTTTTACTGGTTTTTAATTTCAATATGAAGTGAGCGAATTGCTTTTTCAGATTTTTTTCTCCGTCTTCCTTAACATGGACACGTTCAGTATTGGGAATAACCACCTTCACTAAGGATCTATTCAACGAAAATTAAATCTAATCTAATCTCATCAAACCAACGTTTTGTGATACGTGTTGACAGACGAATGACTGAGTACCATCGTTATGGTGTACGCCAATTTGACTGGCTACTACTAACAAGCCTTCTTGCAAGACAGTGATACTGGGCCCTCGACCTAATATTGTAAAGACCCTACGAGGCATGGTGACTGTCTCACACACGGCTGAAGTCACTGTGCGCTACATTGAACTGCACTAAGTGTGCAGGTGTGCAAGATAGTTTTTCAGTAGTTTATATTTCTATGTGACTAGAGCTGAATACTCTAACCTAGAGGCGAATAAGCCAGGCTTGGCTAAACATCGTTCAGCGGACACGTTTGCTCGACCCTGGATGTAATGTAGCCCAGAGGGGTGTGACACAGATCAGCCGATGTGCAGAGAGGGAAAAATTGTGTGTAAATTGAGTATAACACCTTTTCAATAGGGACATCGATGCTGACGGTATAACAGATGTAAAGTAGCGATGTTTTCAATATATCTGAAAGAGAGATTGAAATTCCTATTATTTACATTTTCACTGTGAGAAATTAACATGATTTAAGCACAAAATTTTTTCAAGAAATGTGACTTATCGAAAAATAATGTTAAATTTTCAGTGCTTTGAATTAACTAAAATTTATAAAGCTATTTGATTACTCTGAGCTTATATTAATACAGATACCAGAAAGAGAATACTTCTCAGAACTAAATTAAACGAAGGAACAGATCGGTACGATACATTCCGAAGCATTAAGGAGAGATGTGGTAACAAAGAGAGGACTGACCGTAAAAAGTTATAGTGAGAGACTGGGCTTCAGTACAGCAGGAGTGTATTTTGTAATAGAAGGAGAGCAGGGCCTGATTACAATAAACAGGTTCGAATGCAGTATGTGCGCAAAGATAAAGAGGCTCGTACAGGATGGACTAGTGTGGAAAGGTGCACCAAACTTTTCTTCGTAATGTAGGCCACAATATCTGAGAGAGTGAGTGAAAAACAAAAGCTGTTAGTTATATCCCATACTGAGAAAAAATATGTAGAAAACAGAAAGTGAAAGAACGAGGAAATCCCTCAATATTTCCATTATACTGACAATATAAAATCAGCGTATGAATAACTATAATCTCTATTACTAACAAACTAACCCAGAGCAGCCTCAGTTGTGGGTTGCCTACCTAACGGCTTCCAGTGGAGACAAAATAATAATCTGAGCAATTATTAACCGAATTTAAAAAATTAAAATACTTTCATGTCCTTCTCATTGAGTGATGTAATCTTAAGTTAAAGGTTTAACACAGTAAGACAAGTATTATAGTGTGCTGGCTGGTATGTCTTAAGCCATCCTCAGTTATGATGATGCTCAATCACCCCGAGTGTCTACATTCGGGATACCGCGGGTTCACGCCCTGGTCCCGCCCCTGCCGACGGCGGCTTGAAGTCTGCCAGACGATGTCATCCAGAGAGCGGAGGCTAGCAGCCCTCTCGCTCCTCGCGCCCGTGCAGCTATAAGGTGAGACGCACCGCGCATCAGCTATGACGGGCAGCGCAGGTTGGAGGTAGCTTTACTAGGTTGGTTGGCCCCCGATATTCATCACCAAAAGATCGTCGTGATTCGCATGCAACTTAAACAATCGTCATTCTCTCCGGCTCTAGACCCGGACAAAACGGCGACATGACTGCCTGCACTCCCTCTCAACTACCGTAACTCTAATGATTTACATGTTGAGGAAAATCATCCAAATTCACAGTTTATTACTACCACGTATCCCTTGTAATTGCCGTATACACTAATTAAGACCTTAAAACTAATTGCTTCCCAGACCAAAGCTGGTCAAGCATTCTACTGGTAACTGGTGTGTCTTACCCACAAATAAAGTACGCAAAAGCCCGCTAGAAACACACGACAACTGGTGGCCGATACGCTCATCACTAATACACTCCTGGAAATTGAAATAAGAACACCGTGAATTCATTGTCCCAGGAAGGGGAAACTTTATTGACACATTCCTAGGGTCAGATACATCACATGATCACACTGACAGAACCACAGGCACATAGACACAGGCAACAGAGCATGCACAATGTCGGCACTAGTACAGTGTATATCCACCTTTCGCAGCAATGCAGGCTGCTATTCTCCCATGGAGACGATCGTAGAGATGCTGGATGTAGTCCTGTGGAACGGCTTGCCATGCCATTTCCACCTGGCGCCTCAGTTGGACCAGCGTTCGTGCTGGACGTGCAGACCGCGTGAGACGACGCTTCATCCAGTCCCAAACATGCTCAATGGGGGACAGATCCGGAGATCTTGCTGGCCAGGGTAGTTGACTTACACCTTCTAGAGCACGTTGGGTGGCACGGGATACATGCGGACGTGTATTGTCCTGTTGGAACAGCAAGTTCCCTTGCCGGTCTAGGAATGGTAGAACGATGGGTTCGATGACGGTTTGGATGTACCGTGCACTGTTCAGTGTCCCCTCGACGATCACCAGTGGTGTACGGCCAGTGTAGGAGATCGCTCCCCACACCATGATGCCGGGTGTTGGCCCTGTGTGCCTCGGTCGTATGCAGTCCTGATTGTGGCGCTCACCTGCACGGCGCCAAACACGCATACGACCATCATTGGCACCAAGGCAGAAGCGACTCTCATCGCTGAACACGACACGTCTCCATTCGTCCCTCCATTCACGCCTGTCGCGACACCACTGGAGGCGAGCTGCACGATGTTGGGGCGTGAGCGGAAGACGGCCTAACGGTGTGCGGGACCGTAGCCCAGCTTCATGGAGACGGTTGCGAATGGTCCTCGCCGATACCCCAGGAGCAACAGTGTCCCTAATTTGCTGGGAAGTGGCGGTGCGGTCCCCTACGGCACTGCGTAGGATCCTACGGTCTTGGCGTGCATCCGTGCGTCGCTGCGGTCCGGTCCCAGGTCGACGGGCACGTGCACCTTCCGCCGACCACTGGCGACAACATCGATGTACTGTGGAGACCTCACGCCCCACGTGTTGAGCAATTCGGCGGTACGTCCACCCGGCCTCCCGCATGCCCACTATACGCCCTCGCTCAAAGTCCGTCAACTGCACATACGGTTCACGTCCACGCTGTCGCGGCATGCTACCAGTGTTAAAGACTGCGATGGAGCTCCGTATGCCACGGCAAACTGGCTGACACTGACGGCGGCGGTGCACAAATGCTGCGCAGCTAGCGCCATTCGACGGCCAACACTGCGGTTCCTGGTGTGTCCGCTGTGCCGTGCGTGTGATCATTGCTTGTACAGCCCTCTCGCAGTGTCCGGAGCAAGTATGGTGGGTCTGACACACCGGTGTCAATGTGTTCTTTTTTCCATTTCCAGGAGTGTAGTTTGTGCTCCTTTTCATCCGGAAATGGTATGCGGGCTGCCACATTAGTTCCATCGAAATTCCCCCTTGCTGTGACTCTATTAATTTGTCCAAGGACTGTAAAAGCTGTGGGTTGGCTGTGTAATTTAAATACGTTAAATTTTGAGATCCTTCTGGGCAAGACGACGTATTCCGCGACAATTTCGTAACAATTGAGCCTGTTAGCGTAGTCGGAAGACGACCTCACAAGACGTGCCATTAATGATCATTCTGCTTTCCCGAAGTTTGACTTTTTCAACCCTTCTGGTCAGCCTCCTTCGTAGCTATTCAACCATACATTTTCCGGCGTGAATACGGAGTGTAACGAATGCGTACCCACCCTGTGGAACTTCGTTCGGGCAGGCGGAAGCTCCTTCTCACAACTCGTCCCATTTATTTGCCTCAGCGAGTTTGTTTCAACTCGCTGCACTCAGTTCGTTGTCCAATGCACTCAGTTTCTTTTGCATTTTATCCAAATTGCTGTTCTGCTTTTGGTACCACCGGTACAATCTAGCGGCCCACTCCTGGAACTCAGTGTCTCATAGTTCGACAACATTTACTTTGGAGTCCACCGCGAAACGCGTATTAGCAACATACAGGGTTGCTTCATCTGACTATCTATTTGCTTCCGCACCGTTCCTAACGTCCTTAACGATAATTGTCACGTCTTCCATTGCCTTGCCCGAGAAGGGATTAATTAGTGTGACCACCGCCGGGTCATATGAAACCGAAGGTACTCTCAGTCCAGACTTACTCTCCCGTCGCTCTGATTGCGACTGACGACGACTCTCCTTACGAGGCTCTAACTCATGATTATGTTCGAAATTTCTCTCTTTCACCGCTCTATTAACGCTTGCATTTCCCTAGTTAAAACAGCAACTGCGTCTGCGGTAGTAGCATGTGTTTCCACCATTTTGCGTACTCTACTTGCACCTTAATTCAACCGATTCTTTTTGGAGAAAAAACGAAATACAAACTCCCATTTACCTCCACACAAAAAATGTAAACACAAATTAATTCCTCCACCGAATCATCACCCAACCACTCTCAGTACAATTACTAGACAGACGACCAATATCCCTACAGACAGGTCAGCTGCTACATCTCTGGTACTCGATAACTCGTATTCAGACAAATTGCAAAATGGACACCTCACTGGCTCTAAATTATCCCATCCACCATTATCTCTAAACAAAGATAAGTCCATCGGTTTCTGTGGCTTCACAAAATATCTTGTACCCTGACTATGACAAGGAGAGCAAACATTAAAAAGCAGCCGAGCACCATCGTTGTAGCGGACCGTCCGCCTAGGACAGCTAGTTCAGCACCCGCAGTCAGCTCTGCACCCGGGAGGCCGCGAGATCGCGCCCCTGTCCCGCACCTGCGGACGGCAGCCTGCAATCCGTCGGACGATGCTGACGCTCCAAGTTGCGACGCTCTCCGTCACAGCTATGACGGGTCCGTTCAGTGGAGGTTGGAGGTAGCTTCACTGGGCCGATTGGTCGCCGATATCCATCACCAAAAGTAGTCGTGGTTGGCCTGCAACTTAAAAAACCATCATTCTCTCCGGCTCTAGACGCGGACAAAATGGCGGCACGACTGCCTGTTTAAGCCTCCGGGCTCCATTTATACGTCTTTTCCTTACGCCTCCGACTTCTTCTGGAGGGGACAAGTGGAGCGCTCTTTGATAATTACAGCGCCAGGTTTTCTCAGCCCACTTCAGCCTCTTCGTACAGATCACTAGGCGCTGTTGTAACTGCAACGTATGGGTTCTTCACAGCACGTCGGTTCCCTGTGCTGCCCTGTTTACTTCACAATTGTATACAGTGCCCACCGGTCCGTGACTTCTACCTCGCAGAATCGTTTGCAGAATATCAACATTGCCTCCCAGCCACAGCTCTGCGAAATTTACAAGAATTCCCCAAATCCGCGTCTGTACTTATTCGTGGCGCAGCAACGAGTAAATTATTCAGATTTTAATCATCCTGTATTTGAGAATGGTATAGCACTTAGCGAAGTCTATTAAACTTTCCACATAATTTAAAACCTGTATGAAACTTTTACTCGCAGAATTGCACCAAAAGATCATGGAAGGGAAAAATAAAGCTTCTCTTTCTACGTTTTCGCGGTTAATACAGAAAAAATGCCGCTTGAAGCATGACATTTCAATTTACTCCTTTTTTATTTCTGAATGTATTCGTGGCGCATTTAGCAGACAACACCAACATACGCCATTGAAAATACAAAAATTATACCGTTGCATGACACATAGTACAGCAAATACATCATAAAAATTGAGATGCTTGAAAAAGTAGCTCCTTGTTGATTTTGCCTCTTCAGTACGCTAAGAAGCAACTAGGCTACCGTTTCGTTATCTTTTCTGATTCCAGATCAGCTCTAGAACCACTACGGCATCTGCGCAATGGACTATCCAACTTGAATCAGATATCATAACTAGGAGCAGGATGTTATCTATAGCTGGGTGAAAGCACACTGTGACATTCCTGGCAGTGAAACAGTTGACAAGCTAGCGGAAGCAACCGTCTATGACAACCGTCTATGACTGAGAGGAGGGACACAAGGAATAACTAGCTACCCTATTAAATTTTACCTAATTGATAGTAATCACAGAGATATGGAACACAGTATAACAAGAGTTCAACAACTACAAAGGTTACGCCAAAGTGAGCCATGTGCTGATAAACAACTTCTACGACTAGAAATATTGAGGCTCCAGAAGACTCAAGACCTCTATAAGACGTCTCATCAGTAACTACGGCTGTTATGAGAAGTCTCTACCGCATGGCTATAATTCAAGAGCAGCTACTTACAGGGGTCAAGTGTGGGCTGTAATTATCGTATGACAGCGAAACTTGGTATATACTACAATGTGTTAATGTAGAACCGATTCACGCCGGAAAAAAATTAGTTCAATTTTGACCACCGGGTGGGAAATCGGGTGGGGTGAATGCAAGAAAGACAGAGAGCAATTTCTCCTTATGTAGTGGATTAGGACAGGACGTTGGCAGAAAAAGACCATCAAGAGAGAATGGCATAATATTGATTTCCTTTCGAACTGCTATTTACACAGTTTGTTCAATACAAGCACTGAAGACCTTGACAAGACTCATTTTTTTTTATGCATCGGAAGTCGGTTCCGCATTAACACCTTAGCACTGCTAGTACGTTTCGCAGCCATGTGATAGTTACAGCCGTATGACAGTTACAGCCTAAACCGGAAATCTGTGAGCACCTACACTTTAAGTATAGCCACGTGATACGTCGTACTGGTGTGGTTACACCACTATCGTAGTACTGCGGTAAAGAAGAGGATGTCAAAAAATGGTTCAAATGGCTCTAAGCACTATGGGACTTAGCATTTGAGGTCATCAGTCCCCTAGCTTAGAACTACTTAAACCTAACTAACCTAAGGAATCGAACCTGCGTCCGTTGCAGCAACGCGGTTCCGGACTGAAGCGCCCAGAACCGCTCGGCCCCCACCGGCCGGCCGAAGAGGATGTCAGCCACATCTTATTTGACTGTCCGAACTGATACAAGCCTGTAAATGAAATAGTACGATGACTGGTCACCATCGGTTGCTGTTTGCTGAAATGTGTAACTGTTCAGCTGTGCTAAGCCTTTTGCTTAGAAGAGCAGGACAACTTTTAATGTGACTCTAATTTTACATTGATGTACAGAGTGTTTCAAAAAGATTGCCCTACTTTCAAAGCTCCATAATTATTGATAAAAACATACTACATACATGATATTAATTGCAAAATACAAAATCTGAAAGTTTTAGGTATGCTATTACAAATGCTCTGCGTGTCCACAACCAGCAGAACGAACAACATCTTGAGAATAGGTAAATACGTCTTAAACTTTACACACTGTATCTGCTTCTACAGAAGTTATGGCGGGTGTTAATCTGTTCTTCACTTCTTCTATGTCACGAGGTAAAGGGCAAATGAACACACTTTCCTTCACATATCCACACAAGAAAAAAAATTGTATGTTGGCCATGTCTGGCGATATTGGACGCCAAGGATGCAGGGCAGTGTCTCGGGATTCCGTACGTCCTCCCCAACGTTGAGTCAAAGTGACAGTGAGAAAGTGACATAACATTGTTTTTCCGTGCGGGAGCTCCATCCAGTTGGCAAATGAAATCATCGGAGTCGTCCTGAAGTTGTGGAAAGAGCCGATTCTGCAACATTTTAAGATATTTCGTTTCAGTCACTGTGTATTTTTCTCATCAGAATTTCGAGGTAGACCTGTACTCTTACCTTTGCACAAGCAACTCCTCTCTTCAAATTGGCGGTACCAACGACTAACGTTTTTGGATGCAGGCGGATTAATGCCAAAACGTCGACGGAAAGCACGCTGAACCGAAATCACTGACTCACTCTTTGCAAACTGCAGCACAGAAAACTCCTTCTGTTGAGCGAACGCTATCTTATTTCTGATTGACGAAAAAGTCAGAAGACCTATTCACTGACATCTAAAGGCTGTTTTCTGAAACTCTAGGCCACGCCCATTCAAGCAACACACACTTCCGGGCCAGCACGTCCCATATTTCGAAATTATTAGCGTCCAAGCTAATCATCATTTTTGGAGCACCCTCTACAATGTATTGTATCCTATCCATTTGTTGCTCCACAGTGTGTTAAACTTTACATCTATGATGATGGCTGCATGATCCGCGTTCATATGCCAACAGCAATCATATCGACGAGCTGCTGTGGCGACAGCGGCGGTCACCGAGGTTAACCGAAAGCAGCGCCCGACAGGCGGCGCGTGGAAGTCGCTCTCGCAATTGACCCGGAGACGCTCGGCTGGCTTTCTATTGCTTTGGAGGACATCTGTCCTTCGGCGGCGCGTTCTCTTTCTACGGCAGCGAGTGGAATGACTTGCTACTGTGCAGTCTGTCACCATTGCTGGGGCACAAGGCCAGTATTTTGTGGTCGTAGTTTCAAGAAAGAAAGAAAGCTACGTTCGGCATTATTGGCTGGGAGACCAAAAAGAGAGGGTAGGTTCAGCCGTCTAACCGTGAAACGGATTATTTCCCAGTGCACCATGACTTCTTTCCTCGCGGGGTGTAGGACTTATGCCCTAAGCGCAGATATTAGCGTAGACGTCCGTAATATATCTGTGCTGTCATGTATGAGCTGTATGAGGACGTGAGAGGCAATGGCATAAACCCATGGCGGCACATAGCCTACTCTTCTCGAAAAGCGCCAATGATAGTGGATCGACAGATATATCCACTTAAAAATTTGAATTATATACTAAAACCTTCAGCTACTAACGGGCGTTGATATGTATCAACGGGGACAGGTGAAAACTCCTTCCGTTGAGCGGACGCTGTCTTACCGACCGGGACTCGAAGCTGGGATCTCCTGTTTACATGGCAGCCGCTCTATCCATCTGAGCCGCCGAGGGCACAGAGGATAGTGCGACTGCAGGGACAATTTCGCGCACGCCTCCCGCGGGACCCACATTCTCACCTTATATGTCCACATATTACTTTCGTAGTGTCCCTACCCAACACAGTCATTACTCGTGGAAGACATTCTTACCAAATACCGTGAGAGTTCGGGTAATATGTGTATCCGCACAGAAGAGGAAGGTCATGGCCGGTATTGCCAGAACTATATACTTATATGGATATGGTTTCTGTTGCCCTCGGTGGCTCAGATGGATACAGCGTCTGCCATGTAAACAGGTGATCCCTGGTTCGAGTCCCGATCGGAGCACACATTTTCACCTGTCTCCGTTGATATATATTAACGCCCGTCAGCAGCTGAAGGTATTAATACATAATTCTAATTTCATTCTAGACGGCTGCACGTCATCAGTGGTGTCTGTTCTTTCGGACATGTCCGAAAGAAGACACCATATCTGTACAAGTATATATCCAGTTACACCCTCAGCAATAACTACTTTGTCCATAATGGCGTATCTACAGATATCCGCAATGATAATTACTTTGTAATTGAAAGGTAAATGACAGCTACAGTACTACACTCCTGGAAATGGAAAAAAGAACACATTGACACCGGTGTGTCAGACCCACCATACTTGCTCCGGACACTGCGAGAGGGCTGTACAAGCAATGATCCCACGCACGGCACAGCGGACACACCAGGAACCGCGGTGTTGGCCGTCGAATGGCGCTAGCTGCGCAGCATTTGTGCACCGCCGCCGTCAGTGTCAGCCAGTTTGCCGTGGCATACGGAGCTCCATCGCAGTCTTTAACACTGGTAGCATGCCGCGACAGCGTGGACGTGAACCGTATGTGCAGTTGACGAACTTTGAGCGAGGGCGTATAGTGGGCATGCGGGAGGCCGGGTGGACGTACCACCGAATTGCTCAACACGTGGGGCGTGAGGTCTCCACAGTACATCGATGTTGTCGCCAGTGGTCGGCGGAAGGTGCACGTGCCCGTCGACCTGGGACCGAACCGCAGCGACGCACGGATGCACGCCAAGACCGTAGGATCCTACGCAGTGCCGTAGGGGACCGCACCGCCACTTCCCAGCAAATTAGGGACACTGTTGCTCCTGGGGTATCGGCGAGGACCATTCGCAACCGTCTCCATGAAGCTGGGCTACGGTCCCGCACACCGTTAGGCCGTCTTCCGCTCACGCCCCAACATCATGCAGCCCGCCTCCAGTGGTGTCGCGACAGGCGTGAATGGAGGGACGAATGGAGACGTGTCGTCTTCAGCGATGAGAGTCGCTTCTGCCTTGGTGCCAATGATGGTCGTATGCGTGTTTGGCGCCGTGCAGGTGAGCGCCACAATCAGGACTGCATACGACCGAGGCACACAGGGCCAACACCCGGCATCATGGTGTGGGGAGCGATCTCCTACACTGGCCGTACACCACTGGTGATCGTCGAGGGGACACTGAATAGTGCACGGTACATCCAAACCGTCATCGAACCCATCGTTCTACCATTCCTAGACCGGCAAGGGAACTTGCTGTTCCAACAGGACAATGCACGTCCGCATGTATCCCGTGCCACCCAACGTGCTCTAGAAGGTGTAAGTCAACTACCCTGGCCAGCAAGATCTCCGGATCTGTCCCCCATTGAGCATGTTTGGGAGTGGATGAAGCGTCGTCTCACGCGTTCTGCACGTCCAGCACGAACGCTGGTCCAACTGAGGCGCCAGGTGGAAATGGCATGGCAAGCCGTTCCACAGGACTACATCCAGCATCGCTACGATCGTCTCCATGGGAGAATAGCAGCCTGCATTGCTGCGAAAGGTGGATATACACTGTACTAGTGCCGACATTGTGCATGCTCTGTTGCCTGTGTCTATGTGCCTGTGGTTCTGTCAGTGTGATCATGTGATGTATCTGGCCCCAGGAATGTGTCAATAAAGTTTCCCCTTCCTGGGACAATGAATTCACGGTGTTGTTATTTCAGTTTCCAGGAGTGTATAATTTAATCTGTCTGTATTGTATACGATCGAAAATAATAATCCCATTTGTTTTAAGACGCAATCATTATACATGTGGCGTTTCTCTCCTGTTTAGGAGTGTGAGGAACTACACTGATGTGCAAATCTTAAGTAACTTAAGGACGAAAGTAGCTTTCGCCTGTTGTGTCATTGCCAAGTAACATGAGTCGAAGAAACGTGGATCATACGTAGAAAGAACTGCCACATATAGTACAGAAGGCAACTGAAAGAAATACGCAATGAGATGGATATTAAAATATACTAATAGGTTGTGTAATCATACATGTTCTGCAAAGTGCTATCATGTTGACCATAAAGGCAGTATGGAGTCCTTGTGGTAGTGTATTCCAATCCTTCGCGAAGGAAGATGACAGTTGATGGTCTTTGGCGGATGCAGGCGTGATGAAACGTGTCTCCCCAAAGCATTCCACGAGTGTTCAATGGAATTTGTGTCGGGGGAACGATTAGGCAAGTCCATTCTCCGAATATCCTCACGTTGAAAGAGCTGCTCCACCTACGGTATTCGATGCGCTCGCGCATTGTCGCCCATAAAAGGAAGAGAAGGCCGAACGCAACGCTGGAAAAAACGCGCATGAGCAGGGAATACAGCGCCACAGTGACGCTGAACCGTGAGTGCACCGTGTTCGAAGATGTAGGTCAATACGCTCGCCCGCTATTATGGTTCCCCACACCATAACACCTGGACCAAAGAACGATCACGTTCGACAAGTTTCCTCAATTTACTACGTATACCATTTCTCACCGTATGAGGCTACGTTTAGCATTATCGAAAATGATCGGCTTGGTGATCCAGATCTTATGGTGTGTAGGGCGCACCAACGACGATCCAGTTGTTGCCACCCTTGTTGGTGGACTAATGGAGCGGCCTACCACAGGAAGTCTTTACCGACATTGTGCCAGCATGGGACCACGTTGCAAGGTGTACAATGGCGATCATACACCTATTAAGAACATTGAAATTATTTCCAAGGGATCATCATGAATCGCTGTGACTTAAGTGTAATTATAGGATTTGAATAAAATGTCATTTCTGTTCCTCTCATTGCGTATTTCTTTCAGTTGCGTTCTGCACTATACTGGTTCTGTCTATGTTTGGTCCATGTTTCATCAATCTTTGTTATTTAGAAGTGACACATCGTCCGACAGTTACTTTCGTCACTGAGAAATGCACTATGATGTGTTTAAACTAATCTGTATGTTTCTGCACTCCAGATCCTGAAAACGCAAAAAATTGCCGACTCTGGTGAAACTACACGACACGCGGATCTAATATTCAAATCTCCGAGTAAGCGCAGCCGATATCTAATTGAAATTGTCAGCCGTGGATCTTCATCTCACTAAGTAATTGGTTAACGTCTTCCCTACACTTAACATGACGTTCAGAGTTCTCAGATAGTCTACCACTGTCAGACGATGCACCTTGCTGTCTTCCATTCCATGGTTCATCGTTTTACATTCGTACCAATGTCAACACAGAATTTTCAAACAGAGTTGGGCACCATTAAATGTATTGCATCTAACACTGGCTACAGCCCTGATTTAACTGACAACATTCTACACACGAAACAAAGAAGAAAAAAGAAGAAAAATTTTACCCTATGTATAGGCCATCAGGAACAGTCATGTCAAAAACCAGCTAGTATACATCCCATACTTAGGAAAGCTATCCGACAAATTAGCCAAAGCTCTCAAATCCTGCCCCTATAAAACTTCATTCCATGTAAAAGGGTCTACAGCTCGTTTTTTATTCAACAGCAAGGACAAAAGGGATTTATTAAGTAAGAATGGTTTTTATAAAATCACTTGCAATGTCTGCAACAAACTGTATGTTGGTGAAACAGGCAAGACTGTGGCAACTAGGCTGACTAAACACGAACGCATCTGGATATTACGAAAATCAGACTCCACCTTTATCGGACATGTGATGAAGGAAGGACACGGATATCAAGTCCACACAAAGGCGCTACACATAGCCAACAAAGGTAGTAAACTAAGACCATTAGAAGCACTTGAGGTAAACAGACATTTAGCGCAAAATTCCCCGCTGGTCCTAAATTATCAATTACAGCTGAGCACATCCCCACCTTCACGCTTCACTTGATGCAGTCAACCAGTCAGATATGTGCAGACCGTCACAATGACATATAGTACTACACAAAATTGAAACACAATTTAATTTCATGTTCCATGCATTTCTTAACTCAGAAACTTGAACATTATAACAATATAACTTGTAATAATATAATAGTGTGTATTTTGAATCAAGTCTTGTGTGTAATATTAACTACTGCGTACACTGTAATTCACAACGTAAAACTTGTCTGTTTCACAATATTAGTGACGAGTGCTCAGCCAGTTCTCAGCAAGTGTCACGACCTCACAAGCTATTGCACCATAACCATATAACCCGTAATACTGTAACATTCTGTATTTTTGATGTAGGTTAATTCTTACAAAGAAGAAAACAGCAACCAGCAACTATTAATACTGCTATTTATTTAGGTACATAGCGCCTTTACCGGTTTCGAACTGGCAAGTTCATCATCAGACGGCTGTTCACATGATTTTCAAGATACACTTTACATTATCGTCCGTTTTCCATTTTTATTATTCCACTGCGGCGAAGTATTTTTGGTGTGTTGTTGCCCTACGGTAGAAAACAGTGTTAGAAGCGCCCTATGTGGAAATAACTAACCTCCAAACGATGAAATACTGCGTAAATAAGTATGTGAGGTTAAGTGGTTATGGTACTTACGTCGAAAATTCCGCGCGATTTTGTTGCGAAGTTGCAGCATTGTATTTTTCGAATATTCCTAAATATATCCAGTACTTACGTAATTTGTACATCACCATATTTCAGTTTTAGACAAAATAGCATTTTGTATTTTATTTATTGTGTTTAATATTGAACATTACGTAAAATGCAATTCACAATGTTAAAAAGCAAGTTGGGTGCTCAACATTCTGAGCAAGTGAATAGTGTCTTTGCGTATAATGTTTGGTTACCTAAGAACTAGTGTCCTTTGCGGACACTAGTAAGTTGTTTCCAGGAGATGGGCCAATAAGCCGAAAACTAATTAGAAATAAACAAAACTCAGTGGAACAAAAACAATTTGCTTCTCATTCAACCTTAAATTTAAATATTCAATCAGTTTTAACAGAAAATTCATTTCATGATCTGGCCTTTTACAGCACGGGATATTACGTCAGGCAGCAAACTATACAAAGTATAGATGTACGACTTTTTACAAATTTATAACTTCTTGACCAGCAGCAGTGGCGTCATGACGCTCTTTGGCGACCAGTGGACTGTCACCCAGCTGTCGCCACACAGGCGGATCTGGTCTGGTAGTGCTGTCCCAAGCGCACCCGAGTACTACGTGGCTTCCTAACAGTCATTTCTATAACATTTTTGGAATAAAGTAATACGTGGTTGTAACCATTAAAATTATTTTTTATGTTGTACTACGTCGCTATGTAAGTTACTTTAAAGTAGAAACTGTAAAACCGACCTTTCGACCGTATTGCAGTGGTCTTCCTTGAGGCAAGGCAAGAGAAAACCTTTGTAACACTGTCCAAACGTGGGTTCTTCGGTTTATATTTTCAAGGATTTTATACAGTGACTTTGTACGACACAGAAGAATTTTAATCATCATGACACCCGTCGCGGCAGCCTTCGCAGTTATCATACATGGTGCATTCCGCATTTGTGACTTTATCTCATCGTTCAGAAACTTCTATCTTTATATTTTTCTTGCTTTAATATTTATTGGAGGAGTGAAACATATGAATTCACGTTCGACATAGGCGAATCGCTACAACCACGAGTGCCAGTACATTGTTTCCAGAGCTCAGTGTTCTGGAAAGGGTAGCTGCGTTGTTGGCATATTAGAAAACCAGTGATGGCGTCATGCCCTGCTTCCTGTTTGACTTCGCAGTTACACTGCATCCTGTTTCCTTCGCACCAGCAGCTACTTTACGTCTGATGTTTCAAATGGTTCAAATGGCTCTGAGCACTATGCGACTTAACTTCTGAGGTCATCAGTCGCCTAGAACTACTTAAACCTAACTAACCTAAGGACATCATACACATCTATGCCCGAGGCAGGATTCGCACCTGCGACTGTAGCAGCAGCGTGGTTCCGGACTGAAGTGCCTAGAACCACTCGGCCACAGTGGCAGGCTTTACGTCTGAGTCATCCCTTTTCCGTTTGCAGTGGAAGAGCTAACAGAAAGTTACCGCGATGATCTAAGATACTCTACCCACTGCAATCTTTGCTTCAGTGTCTGCCCTGCTCGTGTGTCACATAAGACACAAACAATTCGGTATAAATTCAATGAATTTGTCAAAGTTCCTCTTAAATACACAGGGTGATTTTTTCCACTGCGAGAAAATTCTAGGGATTGATCGGTGAGAGGATACAGAACAAGAAAGTTCTACTGAAATTATGTCCGGAAATGCATGGTTTCCATGGTAGAGACCATTTACTCAATCGTACTGTGTTAAAGAGACTGGGGTCTAGTACGCGCTGTACGATGCAGCCACAGTTACAGTATGCACAGTTTCCTTCTGGAAGGCGGTGCTGTTCCTCATGCCCCAGCGCCCTCTCCCGCCATAGTAATCGGTAGTGTTGTGTCCGACTCGTTTCTCTTGCTGACTCACCTTGTAGTGGATGTGGTACAGCGTTGTACGCAATGTTTCCGTGTTCTAATCGAGAGTTTGCCGACATGGTGTTTACTTACGGAATGGCAAATGGCAACGGGCAGCGGGCAGTGAGGTTCCATCAGGAGACCTATCCTCGCCCACAACAACCGCAATATTCAATGTTTAGAACTGTGTTTCGCCGCTTCTCTGCAGGGTCGTTTCAGGAAGCAGGAAATTAATAAAGCCAGACGACCATGTGGACACTCTCCACGACCATTGTTGTACTCATGTCACACACAGTATTGCAGGACTTACTAGCGACAAACTTTCCACATCAGGGGCATTTTTGTCACTGGTTTATTCACCAGGCAACCACGATTACGGGATATGTGTCATCCATCCTATTCATTGATAAAGACGCCTTAACGCAGAATGATATCTTCAACTTAAGTGACAGTCACCTGTGGGACAGTATGCAGAACGCCTATGGTACGGTGACAGAGAATCACCAGCATCGCTGCAGCCGGAATGTGTTGGCCGGGATAATTGGCGTCCGTATTTTGGGACAAGTCTTGCTACCACGCCGCCTAACGGGCCGCAGCTATTGGCGTTCCTTGCAGATGACTCTGTCATTGATAATTCGAAGGGTTATGTGGCTGCTACATGATGGCGCTCCGGCACACTTCGCCGTTAGCGACCGGACACAACTCAATAGTGTTTTCCCTGGTCAATTGATCGTACCAGAGGGTCCAGTTAAATGGCCTACTCGTTCTCCGGATCTCAACCCCCGCTATTCCTGGTTATGGAGCCATCTCAAAAGTATCGTACATGCAGAGCTCATTCCAGATGTGGTGACACAGGAGTAGCGTATTCATGCTGCCTTTGCCGCGGTGCGAATGCAGCCTGACCGATAAGAACGTATGAGACATAACATGCTACGGTGCGTACACGCATGCGTTGAAGCACATGGGAACCATTTTCAACATATAATGTAACTGTGGCTACATCGTACAGCGCGTTTTAGACCGCATTCTCTTCAAAAATTTATGATCGAATAAACGGCCTCTAGTATGAAAACCATGCAGTTCCGGAGATAAGTTGATTTGACTTTTTTGTTCTGTATTCTGTTATCGATCAATACCTAGGATCTGTATTCGGTGGAAAAAAATCACCCTGTATTTACAAGTCCTCAATTTATTACAGTATGCCGTGTAGCACCTTGACATGATTCGATATCTTACAGAATTATACATGTCACGTGCCCTCACTCCGTGGTATACTGCGGAAAGATTTGTAATTTAATTCAAGACTATGGCACGAAGTCTAGTGATAACAATCTGTGCGCCAGCACCTCTTCCGCCCGTCAAGTTCTGGTAGTGAAAAGTGACATCCACCACCAGTTTCCTACGAGACGAGTACCACAAGCAGTTGTATACGAAATCTATTGCAAAGCTTCGAGGAAAAAAAGTACACTCAGAACATATTGCTGTCCGATCACGAAAAATTCGCCAAAGCTGTTATTGATCGCCAAATTTAATTGTCTTAGACAGGTGGTGGGAGCAGCGCGACTTGAATTGTGGACCGACGCAATTTTGAATTGTAAACTGCTTATCGCGACCTGGTAATCGCTTTATACTAGGTAATTAGTTACACTCTCGGAATTCTGTTCCAAACGACTGCAGGTTCAGGCCACAGAATAAGCGAAGAAAAGACATAGAGAATTTATAATAAAGTCACGCCCATGGAGCATCGGTGACACGTCGTTATGTTGCGTCTCTCCCACAAAAGGCTGAAAAATGAAATTGATAATACATTGGTAGTTAGCGTAAGAATGTGAACTTGTATAGCAACAAAGTATTTGACCACATTTTGTTTGAGATTTCACTTAATATATTACAAATCACACAAAGCTACACATCAGGATACTTACATGAAGAAAGCGAGATGACAAAAGACAAAAACGAGCAGCCAGGCATCTCCTAGCTGCCCCCGAAAAAACTGAAGGCCACGCCTTCGTTTATTTATACAGATAACGCAAATTTTAACATATCGACTCTTTGTTCACAGATCATTATACAAAATTTTACACAAAAAGAAATTTTTTTAGAAGTGGATATTACAAGTCATATCATTGCCACAAGAATAGCCATGAAAAAGCGCACATACACCCTTGTTAAATGGAAGTCATGTTAGTACATACAAGAAAGAATATAAAAAAGAGACAAACCATTGATGGCGAAGCCCAAACTCTAACGATGCACCGACAGTCGATAAACCACGATCTCACAAGTTTTTCTGACCAGAGTCCACAAGGAAGATCATTTGAAGGTTCTTGGAATTTTGTAACTAATGGGTCAGCACTGAGCAATGTAATGTTTATGTTGGCGAACAGTGAAAAAGAAATTGGGATGAAATAAATGTTACGCAGACAACGAAAACGACAATGAGAAACTCCAACTAGCTCGTGTTTCCAAGTTAAAAGTGGGCGCATTTAATTATAATTATATTTTATTAGCATTGATCTTCAATCCATTCCCATATATTCTGGTGGTAGACAGAGTGATGGAGTTTCAACCGGTCCGAGTGGCCGAAGGGTTCTAGGCGCTACAGTCTGGAACCGCGCGACCGCTACGGTCGCAGGTTCGAATCCTACCTTGGGCATGGGTGTGTGTGACGATCTTATGTTAGTTAGGTTTAAGTAGTTCTAAATTCTAGGGGACTGATGACCTCAGCAGTTGAGTCCCATAATGCTCAGATCCATTTGAACCATTTTTGATGAATTTTCAGGCAACAACAGCTGTATACACCTTTTCGCTGCAACAGGGGAAACGGTAAGGGAGGAGCGGAGCATGTTTCATTTAAGCATAGTTTTAGTCTGTTACAAGTTGCTTTCTGTTCGTGTGCTGGAAGAACGTGTTACTGCAGTGTAGTTAGTATGCGTAGTCATTGCAATTTCTGTAATTCAATGTGCCTCGTAAATGCGTAAACGATGCTGGTAGTTTTTGCTACGTTTGCGGACGGTCTACATTGAAATCGCAAAGGAGGTCAGTAACGCCAAATATCAGGAAGACGTAGAGAATGTACTTTGGCTATGAAATCATCCGGGACCAGAAGAAGCCCTGGGGTCCACATGTATGTTGCATATCTTGTGTGTCGAGTCTTCATTCGTGGCTGGATCGTAAAAAATGGTTCGAATGACTCCAAGCACTATGGGACTTAACATCTGAGGTCATCAATCCCCTAGACTCAGAAGTACTTAAACCTAAGTGACGTAAGGACATCACACACATCCATGTCCGAGGCAGGCTGGATCGTAAAAGATCTTCCGTGGGCACTGCTGTACCGATGCTTTGGCGAGAACTACCAAACCATGTGAATTATGACGACTGCATTAACACATGGCATATCCAAGAAGAAATATACTTACCTGGCATATCCTAACATACCGTCAGCCAAGCGACCAGTACCTGTTCCTGTTGTAGTGTAACGACGTAAGTTTTGTAAATATTAGAACCACATTGAATAAACTTTCAAGAATCACACTCGCGATGGACGTTGTCAAAATTAATGATCTTGTCAAATATATTATTAATTCATTCACATAATTCTTCATAAATAAATTCTCGGAACACGTATTTAAACTTTAGTAGCATCCACTAGTTTATTATCTTCCTACATATAGACGTGAACCTGAGCCTTGACAAGATAGAACTGAACATTTACAACAGGATTAAACTTTCTATGACGTCATTGTTGTAAAAAAATTACGAATTCCTATGTTTTCGATTTTTAGAAGCACGACGCAACAACTCGGTTTCAGGATCTTCTGTTGCTCTTTGGCTGTCGACCCGCGACGTATAGAGGCCAGCAATTTTCTCTAAGGTCCCGGCAGCGAAGATGCTGTCTCCGTTCGTTGCACCGCCCTCTCCGTACATGAAACATAAAAAATGAATACAAACTTTAGACAATTCACAACCATTACAAATATTACAAAAAATACATAAACAAAAAACTAAATTAAACCTATATTCACCTGCAAACTGGGCTGACACTGGTGGATGAGTGACGCTTCAATTTCGCGCCCCACTACACTGTCCCTCCCGATTGTGATAGTGACGAGAGCGGTAGTGAAACTAATGGTGCGCTATCCCCGTAAGAACCCAGCTAAATGTACAGAGATTCCGAAAATAACACATTGTGAACTCAATGATCTAGTGAGAGATTTCGAAAGGCCGATAGGTAAAGCTGAACTGTTGGCATCGAAACTACAACAGTGGAATTATCTTGATAAAAAGGTAAATGTGACTCTTTCAATTTTTCGAAAGTGAAAAGAACATGGTGTTTTGTAGTGATGTACATGGACTAATGTCAGCTACAGACATAGATTATAAAACTGATCAGTGGAGGTTGTTCATCGACTCTCTCAAAGTAAGTTTCAAATTTGTGATACCGTTGTTTCCGATTGGGTGTGCACTAACATGAAAGAAACGAACAATTATTCTTTTGATTGAGCTATGACAAGTTTAAATGGCAGATTTCTGGGGATATGAAAGTAGTACGCGTATTGTTTGGGTTACAACAATACTACACCAAAGTCAGTTGCTTCTTGTGCCTCTGGGGTAATCGCGCTAAAGCACTTCTTTATAAAAAGGAAGACTGGCCTAAGCGTCAGTCAGATGAACCGGGATCTCATTATTATGCATGAAGCGCTTTCGCATCCAAAAACATATTTTCCCTGCTCTTCAAATCAAATGTATAGCTTCGTTAAAGCCAAGGACAAAACTGGGGAAACGTTTCAGTATTTGCACGAGAAATTTCCACGTCTTAGTGAAGCGAAAGTGAATGAGAGGATTTTCGTGGATCACCCCCTAGGGTATCGTGGATCACCATTTTCAGCAAGTACACCAAGTCCTTTCATCCATACGTGTATTTTCTCATCATTGGATACTTTCCTACATGAGCAGGTATACAAATTAAAAGGCATATTACTATAAACAAACCTAGGTCTACTTTGCGTCTTCGGACCGATCCCACAGTGCCAGGTCTTGTAAGCGATGACATCTTTCCTGACAACTGTGGCGCTTTATCTGACGAAGACGTAGAACGCTTCCACCAGCAAATCCCGGACATGGAAATGAGATACCAGGGAAAGTGAAGTAGATCAGTATTAGCCGATTATAGCAGGACACTAATCAGGGAATCATCACGATAAAACCACAAACTCCAGCCAAAGCGGTTGCGCCTTGAGTGAGCTTCGTCCGAGGGATAACATCAAGATACATACACGAATAATTCATTGAAGAGCCAAACAAACTGGTACACTTGCCTTATACAGGGCGATTCACTAATTATTGCCAACAAGAATAACTCCGAAAGTACGATAGGAGCGGAAACGTTTGTGGGACAAAAGTTGCATGGGACAAGGGGGGGCCATAATATGACGTTGGTTTTATGTTGCTAGGTGGGGTCGCTTCAGAGATATGAAGGTCGACTTTGTTTATTTAAATGGGATTCTATAGCTTGGTACTTATTTTCTGATAGCGGCTATCGAAACGAATCCAATGATGTGTAACAGTATGGTCTTTGAAGGCCAATGAATGTCACAAAGGTGGCATGAACATTGATTTACAGAAGGTGTTCGAAGTGGTGACCATTGATACCAATGCAGTGCTACAGACGCGAAATTTAACCGACAGGAAGAAGATGCTGTGATATGCAATTGATTAGCTTTTCAGAGCATTCACACGAGGTTGGCGCTGGTGGCGACACCTACAACGTGCTGACATGAGGAAACACAAACAGCAGTTGACCGGCGTTGCCTGGTGAAACGTTGTTGTGATGCCTCGTGTAAGGAGGAGAAATGCGTACCATCACGTTTCCGACTTTGGTAAAGGTCGGATTGTAGCCTATCGCGATTGCGGTTTATCGTATCGCGACATTGCTGCTCGCGTTGGTCGAGATCCAATGACTGTTAGCAGAATATGGAATCGGTGGGTTCAGGAGGGTAATACGGAACGCCATGCTGGATCCCAACGGCCTCGTATCACTAGCCGTCGAGATGACAGGCATCTTATCCGTATGGCTGTAACGGATCGCGCAGCCATGTCTCGATCCCTGAGTCATCAGATGGTGACGTTTGCAAGACAACAACCATCTGCACGAACAGTTCGACGACGTTTGCACCAGCATGGACTATCAGCTCGGAGACCATGGCTGGGGTTACCCTTGACGCTGCATCACAGACAGGAGCGCCTACAATGGTGTACTCAATGACGAACCTGGGTGCATGAATGGCGAAACGTCATTTTTTCGGATGAATCGAGGTTTTGTTTACAGCATCATGATGGTCTCATCCGTGTTTGGTGACATCGCAGTGAACGCACATTGGAAGCGTGTATTTGTCATCTCCATACTGGCGTATAACCCGGCGTGATGGTATGGGGTGCCATTGTTTACACGTCTCGGTCACCTCTTGTTCGCATTGATAGCACTTTGAACAGTGGGCGTTACATTTCAGATGTGTTGCGAACCGTGGCTCTACCCTTCATTCGATCCCTGCGAAACCCTACATTTCAGCAGGATAATGCACGACCCCATGTTGCAGGTCCTGTACGGGCCTTTCTGGATACAGAAAATGTTCGACTGTTGCCCTGGCCAGCACATTCTCCAGATCTCTCACCAATTGAAAACGTCTGGTCAATGGTGGCCGAGCAACTGACTCGTCACAAAACGCCAGTCTCTACTCTTGATGAACTGTGGTATCGTGTTGAAGGTGTATGGGCAGCTGTACCCGTACACGCCATCCAAGCTCTGTTTGACTCAATGCCCAGGCGTATCAGGGCCGTTAATACGGCCAGAGGTGGTTGATTTGGGTACCGATTTCTCAGGATCTATGCACCCAAATTGCGTGAAAATGTAATCACATATCAGTTCTAGTATAATATATTTGTCCAATAATACCCGTTTATAACTGCATTTCTTCATTTAATGACCAGTAGTGTAACACAAGGATCTCGAAGCACAGTGGCAAAGTACCAATTTCCGTTTCCTCGTTAGTGACTTTCCTTTGCCGGATATGTTTATCATACAGATATTTAAGCGTACGACGTGTAGGGCGAGTACGTTGAGGGTATCTTTCAGTGTATAAGTGTCTAGCTCGCACTGTATTTCGTTGGCCTCCTCCGTAAATTAGAAGCATATCGACTTGTTCTTCAAAGGAATACATCATTCACATTCGCTTGATTCGACGATACTAGTCTTACCGCTCCTATTAGTGCTGTATTGCGAAACAGTGGAATGGTGTTTACATGTCAATGGCACGTTAGATGGATACGCCGTATTCGGCAAATATGTACTACTTTCACTGTATACGAGAGAGAATTGTCAGAGCATGTACTTCGTTAAGTGACTATGTGATAAGGAACACCACTCAGTTCATGATAAGAAGATCGCCGCACTGCATTGATGCCAGTGGTCATCACTTCTAACACCTTCTGTAAATGGACGATCATGCCACCTTTGTGACCTTCGTTGACTTTCAAAGACCTTACTGTTACATATTGCTAGATTCGTCTCGATAGCCGTTATCAGAAAATAAGTACCAAACTACAGCATCCCATTTAAAAATATAAAGTTGACCTTCATATATCTGAAGCGACCCCACGTAGCAACAAAAAACCAACGTCACGTTATTGCCCCCGTTGTCCCATGCAACATTTATCCCCACAAACTTTTCAGCTACTATCACACTTCCGGAGTTATTCTAGGTGGCAATAATTAGTGACTCACCCTGGATAGTGTAGGGTCCTCACGAGCACATAGCAGTGCCACCACACGACGTGACATGGACCCGACTAATGCCTGTAGTAGTCTGGAGGGAATTGCCACCATGAATCCTGCAGGGCTATCCATAAATCCGTAAGTGTACGGACAGCACGTTGAAAGGCATCCCCAGACATGCTCAATAATGTTAATGTCTCGGGAGTTTGCTGGCCAGCGGAAGCGTTTAAACTCAGAAGCGTGTTTCTGGAACCACTCTGTAGCAATTGTGGACGTGTGTGGTGACGCATTGCTTTGCTGGAATTGCCCAAGGCCATCGGAATGCACAGTGGAAACGAGTGGATGCTGGTGATCAGAGAAAATGCTTACCCACGTGTCACTTGTCAAAGTCGTATCTAGAGGACCATGGATTCTTGAGGTTGTCTCCTCACCCATGCACGTCCAATCACTCAAAACAATTTGAAATGAGAGTCGTTCGGCCAGCCAACATGTTTCCAGTCATCAACAGTCCAATGTTGGCGTTGACGGGCCCAGGCGAGGCGTAAAGATTTGTGTCGCGGAGTCTTCAGGGGTACACGAGTGGACCTTCGGCTCCGAAAGCCCAAATCGATGATGTGTCGTTGAATCGTTCGCACGCTGACACTAGTTGATGGTTCAGCACTGAAATCTGCTACAAAATGCGGAAGGATTCCACTTCTGTCACGTTGAACAATTCTCTTCCGTCATCGTTGGTCCCGTTTTTGCAGAATCTTTTTCCGGCCGCAGCAATGTCGGAGGTTTGATGTTTTTCCGGATTCCTGATATTCACGGTACACTCTTGAAATGGTCGTACTGGAGAATCCCTCCTTCATCGCCACCTTGGAGATGCTTTGTCCCATCGCTCATGCACCGACTATAACACCACGGTTGACCTCACTTAAATCTTGATAACGTGCCATTGTAGCAGAAGTAACCGATCCAACGTCTGGGCCAGACACATTTTGTCATATAGGCGTTACGGATCTCTGAGCCGTATTCTGACTGTTTCGATATCTTTGCATTTGATTACGCAAGGCTATACCAGTTTCTTTGGCGCTTAAGTTTGTCATACAGTGTGAGTCACGTAAGACGTAACACACTTTGAATTTGTGAACGGGAACACACATCGAAACGAAAAGTTGACGATCGAGGGCTAGGAAGTTTTTTGGTTCACTAATTTTTTTAGCGCTGGTATCGGCTTAGATATTGAAGGAGGTACTCTTTTTAAATATGAAGTGGTATAGAGGAAATGTGGCAGTGAAGAGTTGGAAGCATTGTTTCAAGCAGTGTAGTTACAGCATCGGTTATTGCGTGAATTGGCGTTTGTTCAGGACTCCAAAGTTTGGCATGTATGTGAAATCGTTATCTTTTCATGTTCTTCTGACTAATTTAAAACAATTTCTCAGTCGTATCCGGAATAACATAATCCTAAGCTACTTGTAGAAGCCGTTTTACGTCACATTCGCTTTTAGGTTAGACGTGATAGTGTCCATGTTACTAAAGAATGATTGGTGTAAATATGGGCCCTTTGTGGAGGCCTAAAAATGGGCCCCTGTTTAAGGAAGGCCCATAATTACACATAATGTAAAAATTTCAATAATTTTATGGGGAAATGGATAGGCCGATTTTGTTTAAAGTTCATATATACAACTCACAAGCAACAAATAAACAAATAGAATTTTCAAATTGCGATAATAGACTTTGTGCTTTTTTACGTCCTTGCATAATGTCGAGAACGAAGAAACGCTATGAATCTAAGAACCAGAGACATTAGTGGATTAAATCTCAGATGGTACTTGCCATAGTAGCCTTGAAAGCAAAAAGAATTTGTGAAATGCGCTGCAGGAACATTCGGAGTGACTCGTACCACTTTGCAGAGATTTTTTGAACTTGAGGAAATCCGTGCGCAAGCGGTTCAAGAGACAAAGCTTGGAAGGAAACCGATTTTAAATGCAGACCTCGAAAAACCGATAGTTTCTTGTCTCCTTGAGATGGAGCAAAAATTCTTTTGGTGCACTTTGGCGGATCTGAGAACAATGGCATTTTTACTTGCCCCTTTCAGAGGAGGAGAAGCAGGATGAGCTTGGGCTGACGTCTTTCTTGAGAGACATAAGGATCAGCTGTCAGTTCGCAAACATTGTGGAACTTCATATTCCACAGCCTTAGACTTCAATATATTGGCAGACGCTTTCAACAAACACTCATATCCAGCAGATCGAGTGTATAACGTGGACGGGACAGGCCTGTTCATTGTCCAAAGCAAAATTCCAAAAGTGATAGGGATGAACGGGAAGAAAGAAATTGCAGCTCTAACGTCTGCAGAAAGTGGGGCTACAGTCGCAGTTATCGCCTGCATGAGCGCTTCGGGACATTATGTCCCGCCAATGATTATTTTCCCTAGAACCAACATGTCCCAAGCTCTAATGAGAGTCTGCCCCCTTGGTGCAATTGGTAGAGCTCACCCTTCAGGATGGATTCAAAATAATTTGTTCACCGGATAGTATGTTCAATTAATTTGGAAAACATGTCCGACTGAACAAAGGCCTGTTCTCGTCATTTTGGATGGTCATTATAACCACATTCGCAATCCAGACGTGATTGACTTGGTGAGAGAACATCACATGACTATCATCTCACTTCCTCCACATTGCACCCACAAAATGTAGCCTCTAGATAGGACGTTCATGGGACCTCTGAAAACGTACCACAGCGAGGCAGTGAGAGTACGGTTGCATCACAATGGGCTCCTCTCACACCTTACGAGGTTATGGAGGTTTTTGGCCAAGCCTACCTTCGTACTCAATCAGCTGAGATGGCAATAAACGGATTCAAAGTAAATGGGTTATACCCGATGAACCGTTAGATCTTCACCGATACTGATTTCATAGCTGCTGTGTTGGTTGCAGGAAAAATTTGCTCCGCAATGAAACATTAGACCTAATGTTTCTGAATCACATGCTCCTGTACTTGCTACCCCTTGACCATCAACATCATCTGCTTCTTCTTCGAGTTACCCTGATGCACAGTCACATCAGTCTCTAGGTATGCTAGTTGGTGAAGCCATTGAAACACCGGGAAGTACTTCAGGGACTTCAACAAATAAGGTTTCACCATTCGACATATCTCCTGTCCTCAATAGAGAACCACAACGCGGGGACGAAAAGCAGCAACCACCTGCCAAATCACCGGAACGCCATTCAAAGGTCAGTGGACAAAGTCGCTTGGCAAAAAAGCTGTCAAGAAGAGGTCGTTGAGGTTCTCTGGGGTTGGAGACCACCCTGTGGAGAGGTGCAAAATCCAAAGGCCTTCAAAAGAAGAAAATTTGTTCCACAAAACTATCTGATTCATCATCGGAGTCTTCAGGCTTCTGCAGCCCTCACCTTGAGAACAGCGACAATGACCTGGATGTGAGCGATGGAGATACACCAGGCTCAAGCGATGCAAGTAGTATCCTTTGTGATGAAAAGTTCTTTCAAAACAGGAAAGGAGAGGAGAAGATGTAGGCAAACTTAGATTGTGCTGGCGCTGAAGGAGCTCCTTACGTCTTCGATTACTGTAAATAATTTCAGATTTCATGCATAGATGCACGAAAGTTGCTTTTTGTAGACTATTCCACCATTTTCTGTTGTTTTAACCCATTTCATTTAAATATTTCAAAAGATTTCTTGCACCTTTTTGTGGATGCCCGAATTTGCACCTCTTTTTTTAAGTTCTTTTGTAAATTTTGGTTTCGAATGGAAATAATGAATACTAATCATTGTTTCGTCTCTCATCATTTCTTAAACATGTTATAGTTGTTAATGAAGATATAAAATCTAGAATTTTCACAAAAGAAGGTACCTTCAAGTCAAAAACAAAAGAGGGTGCGTATATTTACAACTTTATCCTTCTTAACTGCATTGGAATGATATACAGTTTGTTAATGTTGAAGTTTACACATGTAAGAAATTCGAGAAATGTTCTAGAATGTGAGAGCACGATGGATGGAAACGTCATTTGCAGTGCAAACACGGCCGAGCAGGCATCTCGGACTACGCTGCTTAGTTGTATATCATTAAAGTAGGCCTGCCCTACGAGAATAAAGTTTCATTTCCCCTCCAACCGACTTACGATCTACAAGCAGTTCACCTACGAATTTCGTAAGTGGAAATACGACATTGGCTAGAATATACCGTATCAAAAAGGGCTTAGAAAAACCATTTCACATTTGTGTAACCTCACAGATTCACGTGAGCTGAAACAGAGAAATCATCTGTTCATTCTTTAGGAATAAAGAAGTCTTCTACGCTCGAAAAGCATTAACTGTATTAAATATCTAAATGATAGAAGGAAGAGTAACCTTTCTTCTCCTGTACGTGGCTGTGTGTTTCTTGGAGGTAAAATACATGCTGTCGGGCAACTATCTCTGCCTACACTGCTCTAAATTATATCATATGGGATACATTCGTTTAAATAAACATTTTATTAAAAATACTTTGGTGACCACTTGTGCACAACGACATATATATTCTTGTTAACGAAAAATCATTTCATGCTGAAGGTAAGAGCATAATGACTGTGTTACTAGGTACGTGCAGTACACGCTGTCGACTTATTTGACGTTGAAATACAATTTAGTACACACGTAAATGAAATAACAATTTATTAAAAATTATTTGGTAGCCACCCAAATCGCGTAAGATGAATTTTATCTTTCACAAAAAATAGCTTTATGCTTTATTTGAGCAATGTGTGTAAACTGTTGATCGTTGACTGAAAGGCACATTTGCAATGGCCGTTCTAAAGAACGATGAACAGATGCAATTACAGAGAAGGATGTGGTAGACCAGTCACTGAAGATTCCACGACACATGTCTTCTGGCGTAGTTGGGGCTTTGTCACATACCGCATCTTTGAGTGCTTCCCAAAGAAAGAAATCAAGAGGAGTCAAATCGGGGGACCTCGCAAGTCATTTGACAACAGAATTTCATCCTATCCAACGATCAGGAAAGTTATCATTCAGTATTTGCATTGCAACACGGGATGAGTGGGCTGGACAATTATCGTGTTGCAGCAATATACACTGCCGAATGTCCAGTGTACCTCCTCTAGAAGAACGGGCAGAATGTTTGTCAGAAAGTGTGAGTACGAATGTCGATTTAGAATGCGTGAGATGAAGTAAGGTTTTATAGTATAGTTCCCTACGAATGCTTTTACACTACGCGGCCGTTGACGTTGCACCTAACGAAGTCAGTGCGGCTTTTTAGCTGCCCTGTAGTTCATGTTATGCAAATTTACAACAGCGTGGTTAGTAAACGTTGCTTCATCGGTAAAGAGCACACGTTGGTAAAACAAAGGGTCGTCTCTCAGTTGCTGAAGGGCAAACCGACAAAATACTGTACAACGTTTGAAATCACGGTCATCGAGTGCCTGATGTAGCGACAGGTGATGTGACGCGGTATACAAATGACTCTCGTCTGGCTGATTCCATATTCCTTATCAATATATGTAGTACCAACGTGCGGATTCATTAGCATCGTAGCCAGAACAGCTTTTTCGTGTACTCCGACAGTTCCAATATTCTTTCTTGTCCTCTTTTCGACGTTCAAGCAGCCTGTCCTCATTAGCTTCTTAATACCTGACGATCAGGATAGATAGCGTATGATACTGTTGGTACTGTTTCTACGGCTTTTCTTTTACATTCACCATATAAAATTGGTGCATTCAACTCTCCTTATTGGTGTACATTTCAGCACACGACTAATGTTGAAGAAGAAATGAGTGACCTGCAGTGCAGACAAGTAAAGGGGCAGACGTGTTGACATTCTGACACCGCATAGTACGAGAGCACTGCTTGACGGTATTTGAACCGCTAATGCCTATTCTGGCGGCGTGCTCTCAAATTCTAGTACATTTCACGAAGTTCCTAGGACAGGTTTCAACGTCAACATGACCAAACGCTTCATCACTGCTATTTCCTGCTCAAGATCTATCGAATGCAGTTAGAAAGAGTGTACTGTTCCATTTAAAAAACAACTCTGTCCTATGCAAGCCTCTACATCTCGGAATAACTACTCCAACTTACAGCTTTCTGAATTTGCTTTTTGTATTCATCTCTTGGTCTCCCTCTGCAATTTTTACCCCACACGCTTCCCTCCAATACTAAATTGGTGATGCCTTGATGCCTCAGAACATGTCCTACCAACTTATCCCTTCTTCTAGTCAAGCTGCGCCACAAATTCCTCTTCTCCCCAATTCTATTCAGTACCTCCTCATTAGTTACGTGATCTAACCATCTAATTTTCGGCATTCTTCTGTAGCACCACATTTTGAAAGCTTCTACACACTTCCTGTCTAAATTATTTATCATCCATGTTTCACTACCATACATAGCTACACTCCGTACAAATACTTAAAAAAAAACTTCCCGACACTTGAATCTATACTCGATGTCAACAAATTTCTCTTCTTCAGAAACACTTTCCTTGCTATTGCCACTCTACATTTTATATCCTCTCTAAATCGACCATCATCAGTTATTTTGCTCCTCAAATAGCAAAACTCATTTACTACTTTACGTGTCTCATTTCCAAATCTAATTCCCTCGGCATCACCAGATGTAAGTCGACTACATTCCATTATGCTCGTATTGCTTTTGTTGATGTTCATCTTATGTCCTCCTTTCAAGACACGTCCATTCCGTTCGACTGCTCGTCCAGGTCCTTTTCTAACAGAATAACAGTATCATCGGCAAACCTCAAGGTTTTTGTTTCTGCTCTCTGGATTTTAATTCCTACTCCGAATTTTTCTTTTGTTTCCTTCACTGCTTGCTCAATATACAGATTGAATAACATCTGGGATAGGCTACAACCCTGTCTCACTCCCTTCCCAACCACTGCTTCGCTTTCATGTCCCTCGACTCTTATAACTGCCATCTGGTTTCTGTACAAATTGTAAATAGCCTTTCGCTCCCTGTATTTTACCCCTGCCACCTTCAGAATTTGAAAGAGACTATTTGAGTCAACATTGTCAAAATCTTTCTCTAAGTCTAGAAGCGCTAGAAAAGTAGGTTTGCCTTTCCTTAATCTATCTTCTAAGATGAGTCGTACGGTCAGTATTGCCTCACGTGTTCCAACATTTCTACGGAATCCAAACTGATATTCCCCGAGGAGCGCTTCTATCTGTTTTTCCATTCGTCGGCAAAGAATTCGTGTTAGTATTTTGCGACCGTGACTTATTAAACTGATAGTCCAGTAATTTTCACACCAGTGAGGACCTGCTTTCTTTCGAATTATAGTTTTTCTGTTCTTCTTGAAATCTGAGGGTATTTCGCCTTTCTCATACATCTTGCTCACCAGATGGAAGAGTTTTGTCATGGCTGGCTCTCCTCGGGGTATAGGTATGGAATGTTGTCTACACCCGGGGCCTTGTTTCAACTTCGGTATTTGAGTGCTCCATCAAATTCTTCACGCGGTAACATATCTCCCATCTCATCTTCACCTACGTCATTATTTCCATAATACTGCCCTGAAATATATCGCCATTATGTAGATCCTCTATATACTCCTTCCACTTTTCTGCTCTCTCTTCTTTGCTTAGGACTGGTTTTCCATCTGAGCTCTTCATAGTCATATAGGTGTTTCTCTTTTCTTGAAAGATCTCTTTAATTTGCTGTAGGCGGCTTCTATCTTACCCCTAGCGATATATGTTTCTAAATCCTTACAATTATCCTCTAGCCATTCCCGCTTAGCCCTTTTGCATTTCCTGTCGATCTCATTTTTGAGATGTTTGTATTCCGTTTCGCCTGCTTCATTTACTGCATTTTTATATTTTCTCTTTTCATCAGTTAAATTCAATGTCTCTTGTGTTAGCCAAAGACTTCTATTAGCCCTCGTCTTTTTACCTACTTGATCCTCTGCTGCCGTCACGTCATGCTTCAGGATGAGTGGAAATAAATTGTAAGTCTGTTTGCTAGGACTTCAAAACCATTTTTATACGGATAAAACGCGGTAATAATACTAAAAGCAGATAATTTCAGTAATGAAGGAAAAACAGGATTCATAAACATTCCGGTATTTAGAACATATTGGGACCATGTTCTCTTTAAAATACTCTCTCACGTCCATGTGATCGGCTTTCTTCCGTTAATTTGTGGCCCTGATTTTCTTGCAAATATTTCTGTAAGAACTTGTCGTGAGCTGCAGGACCTCTTTGCTATCACTTATTAGCACATGCTTCACATATGCATGCCAAGAAAGCTTATTTGGGTTGCTAAGAATTTCTGAAGATAATATTTATCATAATATGGGAACTGTGAGTCCATCTTGGTGCAAAGCACCTTTTGTTATTTATTTACTAATTTATTCTCAAAACTAGTTTCAGCGACAAGTATCGCCTTCATTAGTGGGTTCTTTAAATGTAAATCATGCAAAAAATAGCATAGTTATACAAATACTGTAACACATTAATACATTTGCTCTGTTTGTTTTATGAATATATTTTTCTGTGGACACTTTCATACTGCCTTATTTATTGTACGTTATAGCATGTTTTTGAGAATTATGGTCGCTGTTTGCGCCTTATTTTCTGTGCTTTTTCTGCTGCCGTTTTTCTCGGCATACAAGTCATCTCCAACTGCCTGAGCGGCTGTTGGTAAACAAATGCTAAATCGTGAACTTACGTATGTCAGCGTTATGTATTTCCCATACTGTTGTTTTTCTATGCAAACACGGACCAAATGGAAGAGTTCCAGGATAAAGTTACCTTCCACTCTTATTGTTTCCTCTTGGTTCTTGTACATATTATACATTTCCTGTCTTTCTCTATAGCGTATCCGTATTTTCCTCAGAATTTCGAACACTTTGCAGCATTTGACACTGTTGAACACTTTTTCCAGATCGAAAGATACTATGAGTGTATCTTGATTTTTCTTTAGTCTTGCTTCCTTTATCAGCCGCAACGACAGTAATGCCTCTCTGATGCCTTTACTTTTCCTAAAGCCAAACTGATGGTCATCCAACACATCCTCAATTCTCTTTTCCATTCCGCTATAGACTATTCTTGTCAGCAGCTTGGACACGTGAGATGTTAAGCCGATTATGCGATAGTTCTCGCATCAATCAACTCTTGCAGTCTTGTGCATTGTGTGGATGAAGTTTTTTCGAAAGTCTCATGACGTATCGTCAGACTCATATATTCTGCGTTCCAACATGAATACTAGTTTTGTTTCCACTTCCCCTAATGATTTCAGAAATTCCGATGGAATGAATTCTGTCCGTTGTACCTTATTTGATATTAAGTCTTCCAGCTCTTTTAAATTACGATCCCCTATCCCTTCTATATCGGCTCCCGTTTCTTCTTCTTTCATGTCATGTGACAAGTTTTCTCTATTATAGATGCCTTCTATGTACCCTTTTCATCAATCAGCTGTCTCCTCTCATTTAACGGTGGAATTCCCACCTTAATACCACCACCATTGCTTTTAATTTCTCCAAAGGTTCTTTTGAGTTTTCTATATGCTGAGCCAAGCTTTCCTACAGTCGTTTCTTTTTCTATTTTTTCACATTTTTCATGCAGCCATTTCGCCTTAAGTTCCCTGTACTTCCTATTTATTTCATTGCTAAGTGACGTCACCGGTGCGTGGTAACCCTTTCCCTTGGTTTATCTGTTTATAAATTCCAGTTGTAATCTGTCGACGTTAACTAACATGAATTCATTAAAGATGATAAGGCAGTACCTATGCACGCTAAGAATGTAATTAACGGTAATGTAATGTCCATTTCCCCAAATTTCGAAGCACAGGCATAAACAAATATCTCTAAAGAACTTTATTCTGAAACAGGACAAAAATTAAAATATTAAATTGTAAATCTAGCAGAGTACCTTTTCCAGGAATGGAATGCGTTGACATACATGTGTTCTAAGGAAAAAAGAATTTCCCTTTACGAGTGTTAATTACAAGAAGGATTCATGAACGAGACATCCCTTATATGCGAAGTAACACTGCTCAGTGTAAAATTTACAACGTAAATAAATCATACAAAATAGTGTAATAATCATTTATTTTATTTTATAAGCAATAAAAATATTTTACATATATATTGCAAATGAACATTTTACCTTTAGCCTAATTAGTTATAAGAGAGATCCCGAAAATTTACCGAACCTATGTGACATACATAAGCAATTCAAATCATGAAATTAAGCATTGTAATAATGAGTAATGTGAAATATGTAGCTGTAACTACCCTCTTACAGTTATTTGCATATCGGCAGCGACTTGAAATGCCCGTCACTTAGTTCAGATCTGTAAACATTTTTATATATTTCATTTTGGAGAATGCTTTTCCACAAAGATAAATAGTCCCGGAAGCGGAGAAACAGCCACTAGCAAATTTAGCAATTAATCAAACTGTGTGAGTAGAAAACTGTTATAAAATTTCAATAATGATTCTTTTAGATATATGTCTTTATAAAAGTCGCTATATTGCAAATCAACCATTTATGTTTGAATTTATGGTACAAAGATACTATATCAAGGTTAAAAGCGCTTTGGGAAATGTTGATATCGTTTGCAATTGCATCAATATCTAAAAACAGAGACTCGACTGAAAATTTGTTTTTACAGCACTCAAAGTTTCAATTGAGAAATCACGGGAAATGGAGTCTCTGACTACTGACTGGATGTCTGGCATGTATTAAAATGCATGAAACATTTTTTGTTACATTGAGACTCAAACAAAATATTTTTTTTTCGAAAGGATGTAATATGAGTGTCCAAATCAGGTTGTTGTTGGTTTTCTCATTGTAATTTTAAATGAAGGTAATATATATTTTTAGATAAGCCTGTATAAAATGATAACTTCCATAACCACTCTTTGTTCTGCAGTTCAGCCAGAGGATGATTCCTTTTATTCATGAAAAAACTTCGATTGTTTTTGGAGCTCAAAAAATCGTATCAGAGTTTTTCCGTAGCTAAGCCAGTGTACTATTGTATAACATAGTAGGTCATATTATTCAGTAAACTAGCGGAATTGACGATGATTAAGAGCATATGGTTTTACATAAGTAACAGCTTATGTCACTAGCTTTAAAATTTCTGACATTTCCAAGTATTTTCCGCACGAAGACTGTTGACTGGTGCAATGTACGGTTAATGTAAAATTTTAGAAAGCGTTTTGTGTTTGGAGCACAACGATCGATACTAATGATAAAAAATCAAATAAGAACAGTTTCGATCGTATTTTCAGATTTTTTAAATTAATTAACAACCGGTTTCGGTCCTTTCCTCAGACCATCTTCAGGGTTTTCCCAGTACGATTAGTTGTTTTCACCCACCGTCATTTCCTACCGCCTTTGACACGAGAGCAATGACACCTTTACTTTTTCCACATATGTTTTTTACACCAACAGTTGTGATGTACCTTAACTTCTTCCATTGAACGACGTTTTTCTGAACAGCATTTTGTACTCCTTTAAAAATTCCTTCTCCTGTGACCATGCAGCGAATGCTATGAACGTCAAGAAGCCCTTCACACACTTCATAATTTTTCGTTAATCCTTGAAAAAAATTGTATCTGAAACATCCGTGGCCAATCCAGAGCCAAACAGAACCAGTCTAGGTATCGAGTTTTCTCAGGCAATTGAATTAATACTTTTTCAGTAACATCATTTACTCTTCGATACACAGTGTTTGCTGACAAACTTCTGTTCTTTTTTCATGTTTACACAAAGCCACGCAAAAGGGACGTAACTGCAAATCGAAATTACGCAAATTAATAGTATTAAGAGCAAGGATTATGAATAAAGATATGCACCCGGTTTATTTTTAACATAATTTTAATCTTATTTTAACATAATTTTAATTAAATTAAATACTCGCTGTTAAACACACAGTATCTTCAATATACACTCCTGGAAATGGAAAAAAGAACACATTGACACCGGTGTGTCAGACCCACCATACTTGCTCCGGACACTGCGAGAGAGCTGTACAAGCAATGATCACACGCACGGCACAGCGGACACACCAGGAACCGCGGTGTTGGCCGTCGAATGGAGCTAGCTGCGCAGCATTTGTGCACCGCCGCCGTCAGTGTCAGCCAGTTTGCCGTGGCATACGGAGCTCCATCGCAGTCTTTAACACTGGTAGCATGCCGCGACAGCGTGGACGTGAACCGTATGTGCAGTTGACGGACTTTGAGCGAGGGCGTATAGTGGGCATGCGGGAGGCCGGGTGGACGTACCGCCGAATTGCTCAACACGTGGGGCGTGAGGTCTCCACAGTACATCGATGTTGTCGCCAGTGGTCGGCGGAAGGTGCACGTGCCCGTCGACCTGGGACCGGACCGCAGCGACGCACGGATGCACGCCAAGACCGTAGGATCCTACGCAGTGCCGTAGGGGACCGCACCGCCACTTCCCAGCAAATTAGGGACACTGTTGCTGCTGGGGTATCGGCGAGGACCATTCGCAACCGTCTCCATGAAGCTGGGCTACGGTCCCGCACACCGTTAGGCCGTCTTCCGCTCACGCCCCAACATCGTGCAGCCCGCCTCCAGTGGTGTCGCGACAGGCGTGAATGGAGGGACGAATGGAGACGTGTCGTCTTCAGCGATGAGAGTCGCTTCTGCCTTGGTGCCAATGATGGTCGTATGCGTGTTTGGCGCCGTGCAGGTGAGCGCCACAATCAGGACTGCATACGACCGAGGCACACAGGGTCAACACCCGGCATCATGGTGTGGGAGCGATCTCCTACACTGGCCGTACACCATTGGTGATCGTCGAGGGGACACTGAATAGTGCACGGTACATCCAAACCGTCATCGAACCCATCGTTCTACCATTCCTAGACCGGCAAGGGAACTTGCTGTTCCAACAGGACAATGCACGTCCGCATGTATCCCGTGCCACCCAACGTGCTCTAGAAGGTGTAAGTCAACTACCCTGGCCAGCAAGATCTCCGGATCTGTCCCCCATTGAGCATGTTTGGGACTGGATGAAGCGTCGTCTCACGCGGTCTGCACGTCCAGCACGAACGCTGGTCCAACTGAGGCGCCAGGTGGAAATGGCATGGCTAGCCGTTCCACAGGAGTACATCCAGCATCTCTACGATCGTCTCCATGGGAGAATAGCAGCCTGCATTGCTGCGAAAGGTGGATATAGACTGTACTAGTGCCGACATTGTGCATGCTCTGTTGCCTGTGTCTACGTGCCTGTGGTTCTGTCAGTGTGATCATGTGATGTATCTGACCCCAGGAATGTGTCAATAAAGTTTCCCCTTCCTGGGACAATGAATTCACGGTGTTCTTATTTCAATTTCCAGGAGTGTATTTTGCTTTTCAGATCCCACATGTAGCCTCTACCCAGACTGGTAGCAGAGCGTGGTTATGCTCGTGCTTACCAACGTAGTTGTAGTCAGTTTCACTCTTGTTTCTATTGTGTCTGTGGCATCGTATTGTTTTCCATGTTATTGTGTCAGGTCTTACGATAATGGCAGTAAGACAGAGTTCGGGGATCGGTCTGCTAAGCCCAACTTCTTTACGGGTTGGCAATAAGGCGCCAACCGACAGAGGGCAGTGCTCCACAATTGGTAGCACGTTCGCACGCTGCCATGCTGCAGCTGGTTGACGATACGTCGGCGGTGGTTGGAGAGACAGGAGCGACAATTAGGTTTCCTTTAACGCTATTGAAGGTCTTGAAGACACTATTTGTCTTCTAGAGGGAACCCAACCTGGTGACAGTCAGCTGGATTGAGTCCGGGCACTGATAATCCGTTAAGTTCAGGCATTACCTTCTGGTCTTAAAAGTTTTGGTAACTTTGGTCATCTAGTAAGGCTTAGCTCGGTGCCTTCTACTGTGTAGGAGTGTCGGGTTGCATGGGGCATGTTTCCTCTGCATTGCTGAAGTCCAAGCGGGTATCTCGCTATTTTGGGTGCTGGCTTAGCAATGGCTGTGAATTGGTCGCCTTGACGGACTTATGTCGGTCTCTTCTCGGGGCAGGGATGTCGGGTAGCCAGTGGGCGTGTTTCTTCTGCAGGGGTGGGTCCGACCGAGTGTTTCGCTTGCAGCCTCTCTCGGTCACTGTCTTTTGCCTTTTTAGAAGCTGCTAGTTAGTTTATTTCGGCATATCACTCCCGGGTTCTTGTTTGAGGGGGAGGTTGAGCCGTGCGTGGCTCATTTTCCCACCATCATGTATTTCATACCCTATTTTTAACGTACTTCCAACTCACTGCGTTAATTTAAGTTACTGGTGTCACTGAGTTGCTGCTTTGCCTCACAGTGAGCAGCGTTAGCAGCGCTTATCGATATATCGCCTCTCGTAGTCTTTGCTCGACTGCTATTACTTCCCGGTCGTTGTCAGTCGTAAGCGAGTTGGGATTGCGAGTTCGTCGCGAGTTCGGGCTGTCAGTCAGTTGGAACACGTCTGAAGCGCAGTCTGGACCTGCCAGCCGGCCGCGGTGGCCTAGCGGTTCTAGGCGCTCAGTCCGGAGCCGCGCGACTGCTACGGTCGCAGGTTCGAATCCTGCCTCGGGCATGGATGTGTGTCATGTCCTACGGTTAGTTAGGTTTAAGTAGTTCTAAGTTATAGGGGACTGATGACCTCAGCAGTTAAGTCCCATAGTGCTCAGAGCCATTTGAACCTGGACCCGCCAGTCGGGGAGTTGAAATGCGGCACTAGTGCAGTCGGGCCACAGGTCTTGGTGGATCGTAGGTCGGTCGTTCTACCGGACGACACGTTTTGGCTCGCCGATCGTTCATGAGTCGGCTGTGTGTGTGTGTGTGTGTGTGTGTGTGTGTGTGCATCGACTCCCGATTGGTCTTCGTCCGTGCTTGGTTACTGTTGTATCGTTCAGGTCTTCGTGCAAGTGTTTGTCAGGTTTTGAGTGTAGTTGACGATAGTTCCACTGACGATTATTTTAGATGTCGGCATTCTGCGGGGAGTCAGTCGGTTGTTGCGGACGAGGGAAGTTATCTCCACGCAGTGTAGTCGGCTGGGTCCGTTGGCAGCCCCTGCGCAGTGTCGGAGCGTGTATGGAGCTGTCCGATCGCTAAGAGCTTCGTGGTTCACCGATCCCGGACGTCAAAGTTGAGTAGTGGTTTCAACTACCCAAGCCACGTCCATGCATGTCGTGGTGGTTTGTTTCGGTGGTTTGCTGTTGGGGAGGTTTTCCTGTGAGCAGCACTGAGTGTTTCTACTGCTGAAATTTTGCCACTATGCGGTGCAATTAACTATTTTGGTTGACTGCAATTCGAATGCACCAGTGGAATTTTCTACCTTGTGGCTGTTTGTGTTCTGGTTACCTGCCCTGGGCACTAACGTAATTTCAGGCAGCGTCCTTTCTCACCTGTTGTCGCTGTCGAACATAGTGTGCAATTTTGACGGCTAATACATACGTTTGTAACCTTTTCTGTTTGAGTTCTTATGTACTGATTGGTGGGAAGCAAGTCGTTGTGTCGGTCGGTCCGTCGCTGTCCCCTGGTTGGGTTCCGACGGATCAAGTGTTGTTGGGCTCACCACCCGTCTCGCCAAAGGGAACGAGGGCAGACCGATCTCCCTGGAGGTTTCTAAGTACTACCGGTGTTTAATTATCTGTTTTGAACTGCTTAAAATTTAAGGCTTATGGTTATTTTTTCCTTTTTCTTAAAAATTCTGCAAAATTAATTCTTTAATTTATCTTTCAAGCTTAAACATTGCGGCCTTCTGCCATTAAAAGATTATGGTAATATATTTTAAAAATTTGAAACTTAATGGTGGCCTTCAGCCTTTGGTATTGCATCTTGCATATGTTTGTTCTATCTACTTTGTTGTGTTGTTTTTTGTAATTTTTTTATTGCTATCTTAATTGGATTTTTTTCTTGTTGATTTGTTAAGATTTCTTGTTTGGAGGCCTTCAGCCGTGCAAGAGTTGCATTCGTTAAAGGTCCGGCTACGTGCCGCTTTGTGTTGAAACTGACCCCAACATTATTTGGCCCTTTCCACAATCCTAATTACCTGTTCTGCCCAGCTGGTTGAGCGGGCGTATCACTCCTTACTTCTGCACATACACCTGGCTGAAAATGACTTAAAAGTTCGTGGCGCCCTCCATCGGTAAATCTTGACTTCAGTACGGTGTTGGCCCAACCTTAGCCTTGATGACAGCTTCCACTCTCACAGGCTGGGAGGTTTCTTGGGGAATCGCAGCCCATTCTTCACGGAATGCTACACTGAGGACAGGTATTGATGTCGGTCGGTGAGGCCTGGCACGAAGTCAGCGTTCCACAACATCCCAGAGGTGTTCTATATGATTCAGGTGCAGGACAGTTCATTACAGGGATGTTATTGTTGTGCAACCACTCAGCCACAGGCCGTGCATTATGAACAGGTGCTCGATCGTGCTGAAAGATACAATCGCCATCTCCGAATTGCTCTTCAATAGTGGCAAGCAAGAATGTGCTTAAAACATCAATATAGGCCTGTGATGTAATAGTGCCACGCAAAACGTCAAGGGGTGCAAGCTCCCTCCATGGAAAACACGAACACAGCATAACATCACCGCCTCCGAAATTTACTGTTGGCACTACACACGCTGGGATATGACGTTCACCGGGAATTCGCCATATCTGCACCGTGACATCGGATCGCCACATTGTGTACTGTGAATCGTCACTCCCCACTACGTTTTTCCACTGTTCAATCGTCCAGTGTTCAAGCTCCTTCCAGCAAGCGAGGCGTCGTTTGGCATTTACCGGCGTGATGTGTGGCTTATGAGCAGCCGCCCGACAATGAAATACAAGTTTTCTCACCTCCCGCGCAACTGTCATAGTACTTGCAGTGGATCCTGATGCAGTTTGAAATTGCTGTGTAATGATTTGGATGGATGTCTGCCTATTACACATTACGACCCTCTTCAGCTGTCGGCGGTCTCTATCAGTCAACAGATATATTACACTCGCATACAATGTTCCTATAACAGACCATATTGTGAGATGTTCCCCAAGACAAAAAGTTACAGTTGCATTTCGAACTATGTAGCAGCTCCCTTAGAAACGCTCTAATACACAGAGAATGCAAATAAGGACAAATACAGTAATTCAAGAGTATATAAAATGAATTGGCAAAATTATCAGAGCACGTACACTGGCCAAACTGGGGGAGCGTTTAAACTACTTTATAAGGAACATTGCAATTTAAATTCAAATCGTACAGCACTGGATGAACATTTGAGAATAACTAAACTTACAATAGGTGAAATTCAAGGCAGTACGAAAATTATGCACACTGCAGATAGCATGTTTTGGATGAATTGGAAATTTTCGTAGAAAAGAAGATAAACCCTATAATTTATTAAACGAACAAAACGAATTTAATTTACATGGATTCTTCCAGCTGTTTTATGAAGTGCTGTAGATAATGAACCAAAATATAATACCTGTTGTATTATCGTAACAGCAAGAATGGCAATTTTGAATGCATATTTGTAAAGACTTTGAAAGATTGCAGGGCACTCTCACTTCTGATATGGTGTTATGCTTCTTAATGTTCGTAGGGAAGATGATCTTTATCATTTGGTTACTATAATGGATGCGATCTGACTTCATTCATATAATGAAATGGTTGGCAGTAGTTAACGCTCTTGCTGGTGTGCTCTAGTGAAGGAATAGCGGTAAGCTTTACCTGCGTTCAGAGGAAGAGGGTGCCTATTTAAACGCCTGCAGTAAAAGCGTACGGTGGCTGAGAGTCGAGGGGAGGGTTCTTTTTTCCTGCAGAACCTGGGTAAACGTTGCGGACTGCCCAGTTGCTCGGTCTCATTGTGCAGACACGTTGGGTGGCACCAGGTGGTCGGTGGCCACGTCCAGGTAGGCTGACTAACGCCGAGGAGTCGCTGCTGCTATGGGCAGAGCACTGATGACTGGTAATATAGCAGAGGATGGACCCTTGTTAGGCAGGAAGCCGATGAGACGACTGTGAGTTTCTGCGAATTTGCCTGGGACAGTTCAGTGGCGCCCAGACGTCCAGACTCTGCTACAAAACATATCTGTGAAGGCACGACGCTTTTAGCGAGTTTATGGCCGTTCTTTGGAAAGTTCGAAATGGACGCAACAGGGGAGATAACAATCTCTTTATGGAGGGCTGTGGTTCCATTCAGGTCATGCTTTTAGCAAAGACATGGCTTAAACGCGTGGGAAAGACGCCGTGAAGCTGAATCTTTTTTTCCTTTTCTCCCAATTAATTTTTAAAGTCGCTGGTTGGTCAAATTTGTGTATGCAGAGCAAGGTGCGCTCTTCCAGCTTCGAATGCCATACTCCAGCTCGTGATTGGCTTGTGGCAAAGTGGGAGTAGTCTAAGATGTAAATGTGCTATGCTACCGAGGTGGGGAGAAAAGCTGAGAGAAAGAGAAGAGGACACCCTGTACTGGCAAAGAACTGCAGGTCTTTACCTAAACGGTGAGACTTGTGTCCTTTGCTAGTGTGCCACTTAGAGACTGTGCCAGTCGCCATCTGTTCTGTCAGGTGTACTGTTTCTAGCATCATGCACACCCCGAGAGGTATGTGGGTGTACTTATTTGTCTTGAGTCGGCTGTGTAAACATTTGACATATTCCATCATGCATGGATGTGGCACGGAGTCAAATTGGATTTGGCAGACCAACAAACGTGTCCACCTCCACACTCGAATCCACCAGGGTTTCAGAAGCTCATAGGGAAGTAGATGCGTTCCGAATTAGGTGAATGTGAGACCGCGTACTTGCATTTTTCGGGTGCACGCCATTAATAACAGATTGCTGCTGTCCATGACTCCAGGCGCCAAGTGCATCGTGGTGTGCTGCCCTGACCTGCAGAAGAGTAAAGCATTCGCTGCTACGGCGTAGGGCTCCAATATAAGCTTCTCAGTACCCTGTTCTTTGGAACGATATTTTTCCCTTGCGGAACACTAGAGTATAGATGTTTGATAGTAGCATAGTTTTTGCGCCATACCATGGATTCACATATATGAAGTCAGGTAAAGCGATTAGTTCTGGTTAGTGTCGTGTATTGATCCCCAGCTGATTACTTTGTTAACCACAGACCTCATATCATTAAAGTGGTTTATCCAATAAAAAAATGTTTGTGTGTCGTTTCTTCAGCCTTTGTTTTGTCTTGTAATGTTAAGAATGAGTAAATCTATTGTTATTTAGATCACATCTCCTCCCAGTGTTCTGATTAACATTACCTTTGCCATTTTCATTAGTCTTGATTGCAATTGAAAGTATGAAGCTTGCAACTTTTTAAGTATTTATATCTTGTAATGTATTTTGAAAGATATTTTAAGTTTTACTCATGTATGTGCACAGACATGAGACGCTGATTAAAATGTAAATTTCGTTTTCAGTAGTTGTAAATTATCTTTGGATACGGTGCACCATAGACATTAAAAGTAATTGGCGTTGTCAGTGTCACCATTTACTACTATGCTTTAAATGTACTTTAGACATAAGTTTAAGTACTATAGTACAGCCATTTTTAATCTTCAGTGCTGTCAGCCAACTTTAAACGTAAATATCGTACTTAAAATAGAATATGTGCTTTATGTAAGGCCACTATAATTACCTCAATTTGTATCTTTTACAGTGTATATTCTGATTATGTTCTTGTTCATTTGAAGAGCGAAACAGGTAAATAAAAAATACGAACTGCGGCTTGTGGGTGTTTTCAAAAACTTAGCCGCGCGGGATTAGCCGAGCGGTCGAAGAGGCTGCAGTCATAGACTGTGCGGCTGATCCCGGCGGAGGTTCGAGTCCTCCATCGGGCATGGGTGTGTGTGTTCGTCCTTAGGATAATTTAGGTTAAGTAGTGTGTAAGCTTAGGAACTGATGACCTTAGCAGTTAAGTCCCATAAGATTTCACACACATTTGTACATTTCTTTTTCCAAAACTTAGTCATAATAATTGTTACCGAAAAGAGGTTCTGCAACATGTTTAGGCATTAAAAAGAAATGTTATTTGCTTAATAGGTGGCCCTGTATTCGCATAATATGTCAGGATATTTGTTTGTTTTCTCGAGAGGAATACTTATTCGACACAGCTAGAGTACGTTTGTCATTCCACAGAAGTGAGGTTGTTTGTTTTCATATTTTAGGCTGGTGAATATGATCGTAGCGTTTTTCAATAAGTCACTACAGATACATATAACAGAGACTTAAGTGATCAATAATAATTTCATCTTGAAAAGAAGTTCCTTGAAGGCTGTTCAACTAAGTGCGAAAATGATGAAAGGCTGAGGGTGCAAGATCAGAATGAAGAAGGTGGGTGCGAAATGACATCACAATCCAACTCATGCACGATGTTTTTGTCAGTGCAGCAGAATGGGGCGGGTGTTATCGTGGGTTAGCATCGCTTTAGCAGTCTTCCTGGTCACTGTTCTTGGGCTGAGTCTGCAAGGGATCACAGCCGTTGACAATAAATGTCAGCAGTGGTGGCTACACTTCAGGGAAGCAACTCGTTGTACACCACACTGTCGATGATGCATAACACTACTTTTTCTAGATGCGAACAGGCATTTGTACAGTGAACTGATGCCTCGTTTGAGCTCAAACATTCTTTTCTTTTCTTTACGTTTTCATAAAGACACCAGTAACGGTACAGGATAGGAATGGTCGGTCTACATCTGCATCTGCATCTGCATTATTACTCTGCTATTCACAAGAAAGTGCTTGGCAGAGGGTTCTATGGTCCATCTTCAAGCTGTCTATCTACCGTTCCACTCTCGAACGGCGCGTCGGAAAAAAGAGCACTTAATTTTTTCTGTGTGAGCCCTGATTTCTCTTATTTTATCTTGACGATCATTTTTCCCTATGTATTTCGGTGCCAACAGAATGTTCTCGCAATCGGAGGAGAAAACCGGTAATTGAAATATATGAGAAGATCCGGTCACAACGAAAAACGCATTTGTTTTAATGATTGCCACTCCAATTCACCCATCATGTCTGTGACACCATCTTCTCTATTTCGCGATAATACAAAACGAGCCGCCTTTCTGTGTACTTTTCTGATGTCATCCGTCAGTCTCACCTGATGCGGATCCCACACTGTACAGCAATACTCCAGAATAGGGCGGACAAGTGTGGTGCAAGCAGTCTCTTTAGTAGACCTGTTGCACCTTCTAAGTGGTCTGCCAATGAATCGCAGTCTTTGGTTTGCTCTACCCACAACATTGTCTATGTGATAGTCCCTATTTAGGTTATTTGTAATTGTAATCCCTAAGTATTTAGTTGAATTTACAGCCTTCAGATTTGTGTGACTTATCGCGTAATCGAAATTTAGTAGATTTCTTTTAGTACTCATGTGAGTAACTTCACACTTTTCTTTATTCTGGGTCAATTGCCACTTTTCTCACCATACAGATATCTTAATTAAATCATTTTACAATTCATTTTGGGCATCTGATGACTTTATAAGACGCAAAAAATCGAAGACGGCTACTAGGATTGTCCCCTATATCGTTAATATACGTAGATCAAGAACAATAGGGGGCCTATAACACTTCCTTGGGGAACGCCAGATATTACTTCTGTTTTATTCGATGACTTTTCGATTATTACTACAAACTGTGACCTTTCTGACAGGAAATCACGAATCCAGTCGCACAGATGAGGCGATATTCCATAGGCACGCAGTTTGGTTAGAAGACACTTGTGGGGAACGGTGTCGAAAACCATCTGGAAATGTAAAAATATGGAATCAATTTGACATCCCCTGTCGATAGCACTCATTACTTCATGAGTATAAAGAGCTTGCTGTGTTTCGAAAGAAGGATATTTTCTGAATTCGTGGTGACTGTGTGTCAACAAATCGTTTTCTTCGAGGTACTTCATAATGTTCGAATACATTACCTTTTTAAAAACCCTACTTCAAAGCGACGTTAGTGATATGTGTCTGTAATTTAACGGATTACTCCTGCTTCCATTTTTGGGTATCAGAGTGACTTGAGCAATTTTCCAGTCTTTAGGTACGGATCTTTCTGTGAGCAAGCGGTTGTATATGATTGCTAAATATGGAGCTGTTGTACCAGCATACTAAAGAGGAACCTGACTGGTATACAATCTGGACTGGAAGCTTTGCCTTTATTAAGTGATTTAAGCTGCTTTGCGATACCGAGGATATCTACTTCTTTATTTCTCATCTTGGCAGTTGTTCTTGATTGGAATTAAGGAATATTTACTTCGACTTCTTTGGTGAAGGAGTTTCGGAAAACCGTGTTTAATAACTCTGCTTTAAAGGCACTGTCATCAGTGACTTCACTGTTGTTATCGCGCAGTGAAGGTATTGATTGCGTCTTGCCACTGGTGTGCTTTATGTATGACCAGAATCTCTTTGGGTTTTATGCCAGATTTCGAGACTGAGTTTCGCTATGGAGGAGTCAACCTCAGTGCAGGCACTACCAGGGGCGGCCACAACAGTGGACCGATCGGGGGACACGTGGGTCGTGCTCGACGCCTCTCGCATCCCCGCGTCCGACCCTCCACAGTGATACGCTTTGGCAGCAGTCTCAAGCTGTGTGACGGAAGCCAATGCAGTCTGGAGCTGTGAGCGAAGGTTCGCCAACTCAGCTCGCATCTGTACACAGCAATCACAGTTTCTATCCATTACTGCAGTCGCTCCTGCTCGTAAAAATATGTGAAAAACGAACGGTGTTCTTGGCTTATTAACAGCACGAATTCGAAGTGCTCTCTCACTAACGGTCTAAACGACACTGAGCTACACTAACAAAAAAAAAGCCTATATGATACGAGTGTCGATAACAACTGCAGTACTGTACGCTACACTGTTATTAAAATAACAGCTTGTGCCTAGTAAGCACTCGAACACGCAAGAAATTACAAAAATAATCTAGTACCTAGACAGGTATCTATAAATAAGTCGCTCCTGTTGCAAGCTCGTAAAAATATATAAGAAACGAACGGTATACTCGCCTTATTAGCAGCAGGAGGACGATGTGTTGTTTACCAGCCAACTGATGACGAGCAAGCACAGATGCACATGTGATCAACGGATAATTTTTGTGATTTTGATTTAAGGCATGCAGTAACCCAATTTTTGGGCCTTTCCCATTCAATGCAACTGTCATACTAAGGTGGAATGATCACAGTTCATCATATTTGTCCGTTCTCGAGTACGCTAACGTGGATCTTTGTGGATTAATGCATTTAAACCATCTTCATCGAACACCGAAGGCCTTCCTGTAGGTGGAGAATCACTAATATCAAAAAGATCCTTCTTAAAATGAGGAAACCATTTTTCTGTCGTGATCTCTCCAGTGGCAACGGCAAAGGCACAAATGTTTCTGGCTGCCTTAGCTGCTGTCAACCATCTATTGAGGTCGAACAGAGGAATATGTCTGATATATCCAATTTCTCTTCTTGGTATTCCATTTTCCAGCGCCCGCTGCTCAAAATGACAATACGTAAACTCAAATAGCAAGAGTGAAATACAAATCAAAATTTACAATCCGTAAATAGACTCACAGAAACCAGAGTGCCAACAAAACAAAAACGCTACGAACTAAAGCACCAACCTAATACACGGCTTCACGCCAGAGATTGTACAGACGCAGGAAAGACGAAACGAAACACGAACAACGTTAGCCGTCGGCGGCCTTTCCACTGTTAGAGGACGTGCCGTGTTCGCCTATGTGACGAGCTTTCGCTGGCCCAGCAACCGGCGCCAATTGCCTCCAGCTGACTTGCTGGTACGTGCTGACCCTGAAACGCTTTCTCCGCGCCCTCAGCTTCTCTATGGCCTGCGTAAATATCGGACCGACGGAAGCTCTTCGTCCGATTGACACAGACTGACCGTGGATGTAGTAACCGGCGACAGATAACATTTCACTTGGGGTTCCAGCTTCCCAGATAAAGAGGTGAGAATCGTATCTCACTATGACGGTGGCCTAGTCTGGTGCTCAAGCGAGCTTACATGGCGAGAATATTTTGAGGTTTTTCTTGATCATTGTACAACAAACGCGATTGTATAGTCCCAATCTCATAAATGCACTGACAAAAATGGTTTGTCTTACGCCTTGAACAACATGGCGAGAAGGCATCACACTGATACGTCAATATTGTGGGACATATTGAGCACAGTTTCATCCTACTGCGAGCTTATTTTTAGAACATCCTGCAGATGAATAATCAATGAACTGGATGTGTCTAACGTTACTGGAACACAACATGGTCAGAGGATGCTCACTTGCAAACTTACTGCCGTCTCCCAGACATTGGTTGAATCGCTGGTAGCATCACGCTGGCAGATTGCACAGACAGTTGGTTGCAGTGCAATCATTAAGGGCAACACTGTGACAGAGAAAGTAGCACGGGTCTATCGCGAATGGCTTCACCACGAGAAGAGCGTACGATTGTTGGAATGGTTGCGATGAGTAGACGGAAGGAAACAACTGAAATCTGGGCTTGGGTCACAGGAAGTTACAGAAAGAGTGTCACCGCGAACCGTCGGTAACAGATTACTGGAAGCTATGTGTACTCCAAGGCCTAATCCACAAGAGTGCCGGACATTTGCCGCACTTGCCCCTTCGCCAGGTAGCTTGAGTAGCGATCCCTCAGGTAAGGGACGCCCTTCCCCGCACTACCTCTGTCCGCTTTCAAACCGCCGTCTCCACATCTTACTCGATACAACCAGTACGTAAGGGACCTTCTTCTTCGACATCTTGGCCAAATATAGAGCTTGTTTTCCGAAATCGAAATATTTATAACTTTTGGGAAACGAAAGCAATACCGACGATAATGTCAATATGTAATTAGTTCTGCCAAGTATAAGTATAGATTACCGAGCGAGGTGGCGCAGTGGTTAGACACTGGACTCGCATTCGGAAGGACGACGGTTCAATCCCGCGTCCGGCCATCCTGATTTAGGTTTTCCGTGATTTCCCTAAATCAATCCAGGCAAATGCCGGGATGGTTCCTCTGAAAGGGCACGGCCTAATCCGATGAGACCGATGACCACGCTGTCTGGTCTCCTTCCCCAAACCAACCAACCAACCTATAAATATAGATTCTCCTGTCTGTACGGTAGCTTCCTTTCACGCTTACTGATTGAGATAGAAACTGTCCATCGGCATGGGAGCAACAAGAAACGAACGATGAAACGAGAATGCAAATGTACGCTAATCATTTCTTTCTCATCACTGCATTTGTGCCTACTTTAATTACCACAACTGCATACCCAAAAGACAATAGGGAAAGAATAAATGGGTTTGTGAATGTTTGAAAAGAAGAACGACATACTCCATATTAATTTACTCTCTAAAAACATTAGATAATAGCCGGCCGCGGTGGCCGTGCCGTTCTGGCGCTGCAGTCCGGAACCGCGGGACTGCTACGGTCGCAGGTTCGAATCCTGCCTTGGGCATGGGTGTGTGTGATGTCCTTGGGTTAGTTAGGTTTAAGTAGTTCTAAGTTCTAGGGGACTTATGACCTAAGATGTTGAGTCCCATAGTGCTCAGAGCCATTTGAACCATTTTGAATTAGTTAATAAAGTGTAGCGGGACAATGTTCAAAACAACTGAAAACATTTTTACTAAATAGAGATAAGAACATCTATGACTGACATGTCTCTAAAGTAGACTTACAATTTTAAAATGTTAGAAATAAGGAAATGAAGTAATACAGAATGCTACGTTTGTAACGTACGTTGTTGTTGTACATTGTTTAGCTCTGGTATTTACAGGATCACAGAGAAAGCATCTTAGGTTCTGGAGGGAAAAGCCGTAATTGTTCGAGTCTCGGTCCGGCACACAGTTTTAATCTGCCAAGAAGATTTATATCAGCGCACAATCCGCTGCAAAGTGAAAATCTCATTCTGAGGTGACAGGTAGTTCATCATTGTAGCATTGTATCATAACGAAGTCGGACTAACTAAAGCACACAGGTCACAGTTAAGAGTGCATAAACAGTCGCTCCAACACACAGTGTATCCCCCTCTGGTGGCAACGCAGCCGTGTACTCTTGAATGAAGCGATCTTAAAGGGCAAATGGCATCCTGCGATAGACAGCGTCAAGCATCTTCCACCTTGTGTTGCAATTCGGAACGGTCCTGCAGGCCGTGGAGAACGAGTAACTTGCCACTTTATCATGTATGGAATGTGACGAACTTGCGGGAGATCTGGTGATATTTCTGGCCAGGGCGGTACACCACGTAGGGAACGTTTTGTAGCGGAAACAGTCTTGGTCGTGCACTGTCTTGTTGGAAAAGCACATCACCTTCCTGTCGACGAAATTGCAGTTGTAGGGGAAAACAGCCTTTGCAATCTAGTGGTCACTGGCTACTTTACGCTGTAGAAACACCAAATGTAATTGATGGCCGCCAACCATGAAGCTTGGGGTGGACGAATGTGTTCTGCAATAGGCAGCTCACCAGGTCTAGCCATACAAGCGTACGTCCATCACTCGGCTACAGACAGAATCCGCTCTCATCACTGAAGACAACAGAGCGCCATTTCACTCTCCAATTAATTATTTCATGACCTCACAGTAGACATGATTGGTGGTATCGCGGTTCTGTGGTAGCCTGGTCAAATACCCATGTGTTTTTAGTCCTACTGCAAGCATACGGTTCTCCGTGGTTCCTGGACACACAGCAGATTTTGTCCCTGGATGATATTCCGTCGGCCACTGCTGCTCGCGCAATGCGTCGATATTGACGTGAGACAGTACTACGCAGACGTTCAGAAAATGGGCTACAAGTATGGGAATGTTCCACCGACTACAGCAGAAAGCAGCGAAACATCACTGTACATTGTGCCCAACATGTGCAACAATCCGTCGATATATCCATCCGGCTTTCCACAGACCGATAATGCCACCCTATTCAAATTGCTCAATCTGTTCAATGGGAGTACATGCTCATCTGTGGGCATGCATGTACCTTAGAATGAATATTTCCGATACTGATCACCTCCAAACTCACCACGGTTACTATCTGTTGAGTCAAAGCACACGGTGCACAGACAAGCCTCCTGATCGTCATCTAATCAGCGATGGCTGTGACAAGAGAATCACTGACACATTGACCCCTCAGTATGCACATACTATACCCAAGTGCCAATAAACACAGTCCTTGAGGCTACTGAATTTTTTCTGTCAGTGTATATGTAAACACAAATGTTTGCAACAGTTTTCCACGATTACTAATTTTTAACTTTTTTATGGGTGGCGTTCAACTGAAAAAACTGCTTTGCTGTCCAGATTAGATACCGACTACTACTGGACAATAATGGTACAGGGCTTTGGTCACAGTCTCGTTGCAATATACACCTCACAATATTTAAAGATATCAGCTAACTGTACTTCCAGATAGTCAGGTGTGCGTTTAAGCACTGGTCCTCCAGAACGTGAGTCCACAGGGTTAACCCCTGTGCCACTTCAGGCGGTGAATGCATTCAGCCATGGACTGTAAATCACGGACTTGCTAACAGCAAGTGGCTACCTGAACCGCTGCTCGTTCCACCAAGTGAAGGGAGGCGAGGGACCGCCTGGCGACTGTCCTGCTCAGGGTCAGGGCGGCAGTTTCCGGCTGGCGGTGGGTCACCTGACCCTGCGCGAGCTTGCGGTGACAGCAGAAAAGCGAGAACACGTCATCGCGCAGCAAAGCCAGCCTTATCGAGCGGCCGCCCGTTACATTTTACAGCACTCCTCCACAAATTCTAGGGAAAGCGTTCTTTGACACTTTGCAATAGGTGATGTCGCCTCTTGAATCCCAGTTGCTTAGTCTTTTCAAACGTCATGATTTCGGGTTGTTACAGTGTCAAGAAGTTCCGCATTTATTAAACTCCACTCCTAGGTTTTTTTATTCTGACCACTTAACAGGGTAACTGGTGGTTGCAGCACCCGCTGCAGCCATGTCTTGGGAGACGTTAAAATGGACGCCAACGGGTATCCGCTAACACCTGGTGCCAAAATGACCTCATGTTTTTCAGTTTCCGTGTAAGCTAATGTACCCAGACAACCCTGCAAACTAATCGGGCTGTGAATACCAACATTTGAATGGGAATTAAATGAAATGAAAGTTTGTAATTGATAGGTTGTTCACAACGGTGAGGGTCAGTAATGCCAATGGCTAACAAAGTCCTCTAATAAATGACTCTACCTGCCTTTCTGGCGACACTAAATTCACAATTACATCTTGCCAGAGGACACTGTTTAGGTTACGATTTAGTTTTCTGCATCTATACTCCGCAAACCACTAGACGACGGGTGGAGGAGGGTACTTGGTGTACCACTGCTACTTTCCCGTTTTCCAGTTCGTCACGTATGTTTTTTGGGAAGAACGATTGCTGGTACACCTCCGTGTGGGCTCTAGTCTCTTTAATTTTGTCTTCATGGTCTTTCCAGGAGATATACGTGGAAGGACGCAATACATTAACCGAGTCTTTAAGGAAAGTATGCTTTCGCAATTTTTACAGTATACCATACATATTGCAGAACGCCTCTCTTGGGGCATCTGTCATAGGAGTCGACTGAGCATCTTCAGGGCGCTTTCACGTTTACTTAATGAATCTGTAACGAAACGTGTTGCTCTCCTTTGAATCTTCTCTATTTCCTCTATCAGTCATTTTCTATTTCTTCACCATTTTCTTCCTCTCGCTATCTTTCTCTAGGTCGTGGCCGTCCGTAGTGAACGCGCGGTTTGAGGTGCCATGTCACGGATTGCACGGCCCTTCCTGGCCCCTAGAACAATATTTCTGCACTCGATACAATGGCGGCGACGGTTCATGTTTTCATTTCTAGTACTCCTCTCTGTTTCCCCCACCCCTCTTCGTCTCTCTCTCTCTCTCTCTCTCTCTCTCTCTCTCTCTCTCTCTCTCTCTCTCACACACACACACACACATACACACATACAGACCATGCGCACATAGACACACACACAGGTCTTGGTGTTTATGTTTTATTTTCTCGTTATGCAGAAATCATTACTATGGGGATGCCTTCCTAACCGAGATCGCTCACACATGATAGCGCTCGAGGCGGAGAACACAAGGTTCGCATCCTGATGGTACAAGAACGGGAGGAGAGGTTACCAGAGTTTGCTACAATATTCTGGATCACATTCTAAATCCCTCAGAAAGGTCTCATGGAGTCAGGGCTTGTGATTCTGTTGATGGTGATCATTCCGTCGGATGAGGATGTTTAGCCTGACGACCACCTTGCTGTTACTTGATGGCAGGCTACGCACCGGTACCATGTTTCGCCCTCTCCCCTCTTATCAACATCAAACAACACATACATGATAGCATTGTGCATACACATATTAAAGTCACCTACAATCAACAGATATATGTGACACACAGCTCCCACACTTAGATAGGAGCCATACTGCGTGGGCGAAAGGATAGCGTTTCCAACTTGATGGGTGAAGCCACAGGTTGGGGTCTTCCACTCATCCATGGCCTACAATAACGAGTCAGTCAATTGCTATGAGGATGTTTGACACAGCTATAAAGACACTGTAACACTGGCTGTTTTAGTCAACGAATAATTTTATTTCATGTCGCATTCTACAAAATTTGAAAAAGATATAAGAACAATATTTACATAACATATTCTGTATGTAAAGAACATTAACACGTTGGCTGAAAAAATGTACAGCAAAATCTGTATCTATAGACATTGTTTGCAATGGAACTCGATAATCAATTCAGCCCAGCGAAACAACCCGTGTCGTGCGTAATTCTCTGTAGTAGTTGCACCTCTCTGTAGGTGTAGTATTCTACCAGTATGAAAAACTGCAGGGAGCAGCATACTTTTTTCATTTCCAAGTGAAAGAAAGACAAGTGCAGCAACACCTTCACCATCTGGATGACTAGGGACATAGTCAGATCTCTGTCGCAAGTAGGACTGGCAGCGCACTGCAGCTGCCCTCAGGTGGCCCTCGACACCAGCGGGCCCCGCTAGACGTGGTGGTGGTCGAGCAGCTCGTGGTGCTTGTCGTGGTGGAGGGGCTCGGTGCGGCGCACGACCGCGTTGAAGCCGGAGTGCTTGTCGGCGGTGTAGTCGACGGTGCGGATGGCGCCGTCCGGCTCCACGAGCGTGTAGTGGCCATGCACCTTGTCCCCGTCGCGCTCCTCGTGCGCCGACTTGATGTCGCCCGTGTGCAGGTCGTTCACGCCGTACTTGTACGAGTACTTGGGGTACGCCTGCGGGCAGAAAGAGCACTCGGTACAATGACGAATCGTGTGGTAGGCAGAAACTCCGCTAATATGGATAGCAAATGGTTCAAATGGCTCTGAACACTATTTGACTTAACTTCTGAAGTCATCAGTCCCCTAGAACTTAGAACTACTTAAACCTAACTAGCCTAAGGACATCACACACATCCCTGCCCGAGGCAGGATTCGAACCTGCGAGCGTAGCAGAAGTGCGGTTCCAGACTGTAGCGCCTAGAACCGCTCGGCCACTCCGGCCGGCAATATGGATAACAAATCAGTCCACCAGCACCAGTCGCTATAAGCTCACAGGACAGGATGACACAAAAAAACGGGAACTTTTGAATTACATAGTGGCAGCTACGTACAGTTGGCAGTACTGCAGAGCAGGGACCTTGAGGTGTAAACAGTGTCGCCATTTAGTAATCATGGATCAATGGAATGGCCAACAGCGTGCGTTTGCAATAAAAAAATTTCTTGAAAGCAGAGATAGTCCGGAAAGTGGGCAACACTCAGTAATGGGGTATGCATGCCCTGTCCGGGGATACGCAGCGAAGCAGCACCTGGACAAACTCCAGAGACTGCAGAACCGCGCCCTCAGGAGGGCACTGCATCTATCCCTCGGATTCCCCGCCGATGATCTGCGCTGCTGAAATTCCACCCCTGAAAGAGCGTTTCCAAGATATGGCAAGGGCTTTCTATGAAAGCTCTTCCAGATCAGGAAACGTCCTCATCCACTCCCTAGGTCGGTATGAGATGTCCTGCGATAAGCACAAACGCCCAATGACGATCTTCGACTACTAAGTCGAAGAGAAAATCCCTATATCCAATCCCTAATGCTCCTCCGTCCCCCATAATACTAATCATCTCGCCAACCTCAGGCAAGTACTAGACATACACAGAACATTCATCACATACCTAGGCACCCCAAAACTACAGAAATAACCGTACACACAAGTACACAGTGGAGTAAAAGCCGTAAGGCTACAAACTGCCCCACACACTTCCCCAAAGAGGGGGAAGTATTAGATAAGAGTAAGTGAGGGCATCACTCATTTCACAAGAGTTCCCGTGTGCAGGTCATTTGAACGTCACACGCGGCACACTTCTCTGGCGTTCGAGGTGGGGTGCTCGGGGCTCGCCTTATTGGATTTCGTATCTTCGCTCGCGTGCTGTGGAAGTATGCTGTTTCAAGGCAACGGCACTTAGATGATTTTTAAAAACACATCGTTCACTGTACGATGTTAAACGTCATATAATGACATGTCGGCAATTAAAGCTTTCACGAGATTTAAGTCACAGCATATAGTCTAAAATACTGGTATCTCCAGGTCATCGTGATGTAGTAGTTAAAGTCGTGCACTAATGAAAATATTACAGTGAAAACTAGCAGGTTTGCGTCCAGCTGTTTTTTTTCACGTTCACTTTTCTGAAAGATTCTATGAGTCTCTTATTAATTTAATGTTATATTCATATAAGAGTGCTCTCTCTCAGGTTTGAGTTGTCATTGTGAATAATTACCAAGTTAAGCATGAAACACATAAGTGCGAGTAAATGTTAAAAACAAGTTGATCATCTGCTAAAATAAACTACTACTCAGAATAGAAAGCGTACAAAAGAGTGGCACATTTGCACTAGAATTAAAAGGCAATTTAGTGTCATATATAAAGCACAAAATATAATTCACGAGCTAGTTTTTCTAGCATACTTCTGTGCCAAACAAATATGTCTTCAAATCAAGTCCATCTTTAATCATGAACACGACGTATTTTCTCATTTCATTGCAACAAATTACATCAATACCGACGCGTTTTCTAGAGATCCTTATTGCGATGGTGTTTTCAAACAGCATTTATTCATAGAACATGCGTTGCATGATCTATCCCTATAAATCGAGTGCTGGAATCTATCCACCCTCTTTAATTACAGACCAGTCTTCAGAGTTTTTGAGAATGAAGTTTTTGCTGTTAAGGCGCCTTAATAAACAATATTGAAAACATACAGTGCGTTGAATCGATTCAGCAAGTCGCCTCACGTTCGGAGATGATGAGGGCGAATTAGGAAAAATAGTAAAATTTTTTCAATAAGTTTCGAAATTAATTCTTGAAAACACTTTAATTTCTCCCTTACACACAACATAGTCTACATGAATGCGTAACTTAACTCGTTTATAAACGACTTAACTTTGAGGTTAACGTATTAGCTGACCACGATATTTTTGCACCTGGGAGTCATGGCGCTACGGTCAGCTTATCCCTAGTTTTTATCGTGAGATAAGACACGCTGAAACACTTGATAGTACATGCACAACTGTCTTTCAATAATTCACGATGCTACGCATTTTCCTCAGCCACCACTGTACTTGTTTACCGTAGTAACGTCACCACGTGTTTCTTATAACAGCCAAGACAGGCCAATTGCAATATCATCGTGATGCGGATTGCAGTCAGGAGGTGTGATTTAGGTCTGGTTCCACCTTTTCGTATGAATAGTAAGAAAGTTTTACACAATCTTTGTCTATATATTACAGTCAGGCTGCATCTTTTGGTGTGGAGTGCCTTCACTCGAAATACTGGAATCTGGCTATAAACGTTATTCAAGATCGTGTTACAATATTTTACTGTTGTTTAGACAATACACAGGATGCCACAGGAGGAATGATCAATATTCAGCGATATGACAGGAACACTCATTCGACGTAAATAACTTCATATGGACATATACCTTATTCTGAATGGTTTCCGAGATAGCGCATATTTAATATACATTTGTTTTTGGGCTAGTGGCGTCTTCGTTTCTGTCTTGCACACCCAACCTTTTTGTTATTTTGTTCTAACGCAACCTACCTCATTGCTTTCAAATTATTTGCTCGGAATGTCTTTCTGCCATTAAACTATACCGTTGAAGGCACAGTCGTCAGCATTGTGTTGTGAGTGAAGTAGTACGAGGGACTGAGAGTCTATCAAACGCCGGTTGACAGTTTTGATTCCATTTTTATAAATTTCCAGAAGGCTTTCGCCATCGTTCCTCACAAGCGCTTTCTAATCAGATAGCGTGCTATGGTGTGTCGCCTCAGTTACATAGACAGAAATGATCATTATGGTAAAATAAGATAAATCTGAGGTCGAACAGAAAGATCTAAGTGCTCGTTTTTCCCTCGCACTGTTCGAAAATGGAACGATAGAGGATGGTTCGATGAACCCTCTGGCCAGCACTAAATTGTGAAGTGCAGAGTAATCATGTAAATGTAGATGACGATGCAGAACTGTGTTTCTACACTTGCTGGTTAAAATACCGCAGGTCAACACTAATGAAGAATATGCAGACATGGTGTATGTTTACGGCTGTGATATGGAAGTGCTCCTGCTGTTGTGGAAGAATACCGTCAGCGCTTTCCGAGATGTACTGGGGTTTTCAGCAGACTGTGGGAAACAGGTATTTTTCCTACCTCCCAGTTTAGGGAGACCAAGAGATGAAGACACTAAGCAGATTCAGAAGGATGTAGGTCGCGGTAGGTACTGGGAGATGAAGAAGCTTGCACGGAATAGAGTAGCATGGAGAGCTGCATCAAACCAGTCTCAGGACTGAAGACCACAACAACAACAACAGTTCTCTTCAGAGCGTATAGTTCAACAATCTGTGCAGGAACAGCGTAGTCCTACTACCAGGAAACGGCGCTTTTATGAAATCAGTGTCCCACAGTGTGTCAAGAATACGTATTTTTCAATTGTTGCTGTGTACAACGCATGCAGCGATGTTTATTAACTGTTGTGTACATGTGTAAACCTGACAATATAATGAATAACACAGAAAACAAATAACAATGTACGTTAAAAATGTTCTATCTCGGAAATCATTTGAGTTAGGGCACACGTCTATATGAAGCTATTTGCTTCAAATGATCGTTCCTGACATATCCCTGAATATTGCCAGTTTCTGCTGGGACACCCTGTATTTTCCCATTGCCAGTAGTAATCTAGGATAGCTTTTATTTTATCTGATGTCACAGCTGTAATCCGTTATGAATGATTTTAAGACTCGTGAACGTGATCTGAAGATCGAAACCAGAATTATTCATGAGTCACTCGAGATGGCTGAAATTTGGCGGTTTTCAAATACGAGCTGTGGGTCGCCAGCTGGATAAAATGAATGGTAATAATTTCACTTGCGCTATTTATGGAACCCTTATTTCTGTCCGTTAAGATGAAGAAGTGGACAGACACATACATTACAAAATCCTGTCGCACAGTTCTTAGTTTGTGGAAAGCACATAAATGTGGACTGTTCAGATAGTATAGTGAAAATGAATGAATGATTGAGTGAATGAATAGATACTTCAGTTGTGTGTGAAATATGTGGTGCTTATAAGGTACAAAGTGGTACATGGATTGAAGAAAGACTAGCGTTTAACACCCCATCGACGACAAGGCCCGGTCTAAGGCTCTGCAATCATGGACTGTGCGGCTGGTGCCGGCGGAGATACGAGTTCTCCCTCGGGCATGGGTGTGTGTGTTTGTCCTTAGGATAATTTAGGTTAAGTAGTGTGTAAGCTTAGGGACTGATGACCTTAGCAGTTAAGTCCCATACACTTGAAGATTTTTTGAACGACAAGGCCATTGGGTTCGAAGCACAAGCCAGGATTGCTGTAGATGGGAAAGAAAACCGAAAAGTTCCGTTTGAAATGGCAGTGACTTAGGTATGATATGGAAAACATAAATCTGGATTCCCGGATGGGGATGTGAATCGCCTTTCGCCCGAATATAAATCCAGAATCTTACCACTACAACAACTCGTCAGTAATCCATTTGTGGCTAAGTTAATTATAGTTAGATTATTTCGATTTCTATGAAACGTATAGTGTCTGTCCTCCATTGTTTCTGCTCTACGTCAGCTCAATTGGAATCACATGTCGTTCAAGTTGTTGTACTCACGTAGTAGTCGTACTCCTGGTGATGACTTTGGTGTCCCTCTTGCTGGAGATTCTCGAGTCCGCCGTAGCCGATTTCCTCGCCACTGTAGCCGCCGTCGTGTCCCGGGAATGGGGCTCCAGACGTCATCGAATAGCTTCCAAACAGGCACAATGCAGCGAGAATCAGCCACGTCATCTGTCGGCAAACATATCTTGTTACGTTCCCTTCGGTACACAATTTTATCATACAATGCGATTTTTCATTATATTTATTCTGGGCTGGTATTAATTATCGCAGTCACCATTGGATGTAGACACAAAGGAAGTGTCTTCTGCTTACCGGGTAGATGCGCCGACCTTTACGCTATCTAGTCACAGTGGTCACCGCAACAGCATGGATTTCCCTACTACTATCCCTGCTCATTACCCTCATTACCCGCGGCATCTCGCTTATTCCTGTAAGAGCTCGAGCTTGGTGTACATCTGCACTGAAGCGATCATTGTACACCATATATACACCATTGGATGTGCTGCGATATTCTTCAGTCCGGAACCGCGCTGCTGCTACTGTCGCAGGCTCGAATCCTGCCTCTGGCCTGGATGTGTGTGCTGTCCTTAGGTTGGTTAACTTTAAGTAGTTCTAAGTGTAGGGGACTGATGACCTCAGATGTTAAGTACCATAGTGCTTAGAGCCATTTGAACCATTTGTTGCGATATTGCCGTAAGCTACTCTATTGCTTGTCTTCGTCGCACAACATTAAATATCTAAACGTCCAATTCTCCTGGCCAGATGTTATCCGCTCACATCTGAAGAACCATGTGTGAAGAAAAATCAGTCATGTAGTTCCAGTCGACAGTGGCAGAACTAGTGAGTTGTCATTCCCGTGACATCACATACCTACGACGCAATACTACCCACTATGCTATATTTCCTGATGTAGAACACATTAACCTCTGTTTTTTACTCCATATGAAAATAAAACGCCAATCGCAGAAGGTAATACGAACTTATTGGATTGTGGAGTAATACCTACTCCACTGCCCCATGGGAGGCTTTCGAACACACAACTTCAGAAGGAACTATATTTTTTTTCTGATGTACAGTATCCACCACTATTTTCTGATGTAAATTTATGTAATTTTAGCTATTTAGTTGCTGACAGAAAAAGTTACTACAGTAAAGATAGTATCAAATTGCTGACGCGAGTCCGTCACCTAGCGCTTATTTTTAGCGATGCGAGAGTTTCTCTCTGGTCTGGATGTTCAAATGAGCAGGACTTAAAATTCGCCTTTTCCCGTAATAACACGTATTATATAAATGTGCCGAACTACCAGTTCAGGGATCACATCTTTCATGTACTATGACATATTTACCAAATGACAAATTGCGTAACGTAAAAAAGAGGCTGTCTTGAGTACTTACTTGCAGTAAGACTTTGTTCACTCATTGTTAATCATAAAATATTTGTGTTTCTTTCCTTGATAGAAATAATATTTTCAGTGACGTCTTGCAATAATATGGTCCCAAGCTACGGCGTGAGAGTAAGTAAACCGTGCACGCATATTTCGCAGAACAGAATTCCTGCGAAACACGGTTCAAGTATATGTTCTCTTAATAATTGTGAGCGTTTGAACTTGTTAGCTTGCTTTAACTGCTTCTTTTTCTTCTTTCTCCAAAACATCTTCATGAACGTGCTGTGTTGTTTCTCACGTTCCTTTGTATATGGTTTTACAGCATTTTCTTTCTTTCTCTGCGAATGTCTGTTTTGCACTTAGAATTCCAAGGCTTTGCGTTTCGCATGGTATCTTACATGGCATTCATTTCTCGTAAGTCCCGCTTAACTTCTTCTAACCAAGTACTATTTTACCTTTTGTGAATTTAATATTTTTATATATTTTATTATTATTTATTACTGTAATATTATTATACCTCTGCTTTACACATTCACGGAACACTACCAAAGACTATAGCCAACTATTGTCCACTTCTGTACTTTATGATACATTTGCATCTACTGAAGGTTAGCCGAAAATCACTGCATCATTCTACTCTTTAGTTATTTGCAAAAGTAAACATATGTAACTACATGTGCTGACATAATCTTATCTGTGAAAAATCTTTATACTACAGCTGAACTTCTACTTCCATCATCATAACAAACCTATTCGGTACCACAACAGATTTTTGACGTAAATTGTAAAAAACGAGCCGGCCGCGGTGGTCTAGCGGTTCAGGCGCTCAGTCCGGAACCGCGCGACTGCTACGGTCGCAGGTTCGAATCCTGCCTCGGGCATGGATGTGTGTGATGTCCTTAGGTTAGTTAGGTTCAAGTAGTTCTAAGTTCTAGGGGACTGATGACCACAGCTGTTAAGTCCCATAGTGCTCAGAGCCATTTGAACCATTTTTTTGTAAAAAACGGTTCATGCAGTTTTGCTACTGCCGTAAAACGGACAAATAGGTTTGCAACACGAAAATACTAACTATAGAAAGAGCATTAATAGTGAGATGAAATGTTCCTTTGTGCCTGAAAATTTGGTGCAAATTGATTCCAAACAGCTACTATTGTGTCATTTAATCTTCTTAAGGAGTAATTAGTTTCGACAGTTCATGTCCCATAGTTATATGTCACAGGAATTTTCAGTCTAAAGCTTAAAGGGCATATCTGTACAGAACTAAGTACAGCATGTGAAAATCAGAGTGCCAATTCATGAGAAACGGTAAACGTGATGTACGTCAGCGTAGCAAAGTAGTGGACAGACGCGTTCTCCAGTCAGAAGTTGACCATTACGAAGACGATGCTACTCTATGAGAATGTAAATTAAATGTTTAACATTACAGTCATCTGTACTTCGTTACCATCAAGAAGAGCCGTAGAAGCATGTTTGAAATCCTAGTCCATCCGTCAAGATGTAAGATTCCTATGAATTATGTAATTCAACTGTGGTGAATATTGGAGAGCCTCATTCAGATAGCGATTACCTATTTATCCTAGGCTTCTGCTTCATATTTAGTCAAAGCGTTGTAGACTAGGCTCTAAATTCTAACTTCTTCACGTTTCATGGACGGGAGAAAGAAAGTGTAAGTCCTGACGACGATGAGATCGTTGAATATGGAGCGCAAGCTCGTATTAGAAAATAATGGGAAGGAAATCGGGCGTGTCCTCTTCAAACTAAACATTCCGAGATTTTCAAAAAAATGTTCAGATGTGTGTGGAATCTTATGGGACTTAACTGCTAAGGTCATCAGTCCCTAAGCTTACACACTACTTAACCTAAATTATCCTAAGAACAAACACTCACACCCATGCTCGAGGGAGGACTCGAATCTCCACCGGGAGCAGCCGCGCAGTCCATGACTACAGCGCGTTAGACCGAGATTTTCCTTCGTCGTTTTATGAAGACTACGCAAAACATAAATCAGAACGAGTGGGTGGAAATTTGAATTACTCTTGTCCTAGTCTAGCCAGTGTTCTACTGAATGCATCACTTTACTCGTTACTCCATCACACATATAATCACTACAGAGTGCCAAAGAGTCTCTGTATGAATGAGTATACGCCGAAAACGCGACTGATTAGAGAACAATTTTCATTTGTAATTAATACAATTTCGACGTACATTTAGCACTGTGTATAACTCATATCCATTTGTCATGATAATATCGTGCCGTATGTCTGACATAATGAATGTGGAATCCAAATAAGATGGTGAAACACTGGTTTAGGTCACCAAATGGTTATAAGTCTTATACAGAAGACTCAGCAGTAGCAGACCAACGAAATTTCAGATATTTTTACGTGAGAAGATTAGTTTAAAGGAAATAAAGACTGGAAAGGAAACGGTGCTGCACATAGAACGCTTTGATATACACTTACATAAGTCTCTGGATCTGTGTTGTGGCATCATATATTTAAAAGTATGTTCCTGATACTCCTACATGAGATGTTTGTAATTTTCGAGGACGACTTTAAAACAGTTAGAGTTATGCTTACACCACTCTCTTCCACCATTAAATATGAACACCAACAAGCCGCATTGAACGACTGACACACGGCAGTCCGACTCCTTTACAAAGACAAATCTACGAATCAATGGCTCCTTAATACTAAGAGTAGACAAGTCTGCATACCTTGGAACGTGTCTCTGTTCAGACTGGAGGTCAATACGGAAATAAAATGTCACCCGTAACGCATTTATTAAAATTACGAAAATTCTCACACTTTCGGACTTACACCTAAAGCTTAGAGTTCGCTTTAGATTTGTATGATGCCGTACTTTTATACGATTCTGAAAGATGGACACTAAATATGACAACAGCGAGGAAGATCGAGGGCTTCAGATATGGATTTACGGGAAAATGCTTAAAATACCTAGGACACCAGGAGCAACTTACACCGAATTATTGCGAAGAATATACAAACAACGTTTAAAACAACAAAAGCAATATATCTACGGCCTATCTTTTGGAAAACCGATTACGTGTGTCTACATTAGGTAAAAGGAGGGAAGGTTGAGGAAAGAGGAGAAAAAGACGAAGAAAAATAACTTGGTTCTATAACACAAAGTAGTGGCCAGGATTATCAATCGCAGATCAACTAATACTCGTACATGCTGTCGTTCGTAGAATAAAGATGCATTGTGTTGTCGGCATCCATTAACGGGTAAGCAAAAGATGAAGAAGAAGAAAGGACTCATCAGCGACAGGCAGTTGACAACGAACAGCAAAGTTGGCTATATGAGTAAATTACTGTTAGAGATATAGCAAAATGTAAACTTTCACGGTCGGAATTTTCAGAATTAATAAAATATTCCGGGCTATTATGCCGTGGTCGAAGGGATTTCACTTTAGAACCCGACGTTTCGTCCCTGTCTGAAGAGGACATTTTCAAGGGGGATCGTAGCTTAGTTGAACGTCCGACTCACACTCTGGCTCGCTACTGCCAGGGTGTGAATCGGACGTTCAACTAAGCTACGATTCCACTTGAAAATGTCCTCCGCAGATGGGGATGAAACGTCGGGTTCTAAACTGAAATCCCTTAGATCACGACATAACAGCCCGGAATATTTTATTAATTATGAATTAGAGAAATACAGTCTGGCGGAAGGGAACGGAACTACCCTTATTCTCCCTCGCTCGTTGGCTTAGAGCTTAAGTGACAGAATTAGCATACGAAAGCCAGCAGTTCGATCCCTGGACACTCCTAGAATATTTATCAGTCACCTATCACTTCTTTCACCTCTGTAAATGTAACTGTTACACATTCCGAGCTGTTCTGAATCCACGATAAATTTTAGATCTCTGTACCAACAACCGGTTCAGTTTCAAAGGTCGGAAGAAGGCAAGAATCTACCACCTCAAATAGCACCACGCCCTTATACTGGACACTGGACTCGCATTTGGGAGGACGACGGTTCAATCCCGCGCCCGGCCATCCTGATTTAGGTTTTCCGTGATTTCCCTAAATCGCTCGAGGCAAATGCCTGGATGGTTCCTTTGAAAGGACACGGCCAACTTCCTTCCCCGTGCTTCCCTAAAGCGATGAGACCGATGACCTCGCAGTTTGGTCTCTTCCCCCAAAACAGCCCAATCCAACCTTATACTGGCCGGCGTGAATGTTGTTTATAGGAAGTTTCTAGCACCCGCCTGAACGAGTATCGTATTAATTCTAAATCTCCGCCTCCAACTGCACACAAATAGTGGGAAACGAAAAAAAAAAAAAAAAAAAAAACGAAGAGAGGTTAACAAGTACTGCAACTGCAGACTTAACCACTTGCTTCAGTTTAGAGACGTGCGACAGGAACAACATCTCGCTTTAGAAGAAATGTAACAATAAATTAGCGTACAGCCTCTGTATCTGACGCCGCTTATATGAGATAACTGGTTTTAATACTATTGATGTAAGAAGGTTTAATCATAGTTATTTGTATAGAAATGAGACATGGCGCAGAACTGTTTGCTAATCACCAGAGAGTGCACCAACACGCTGCATTAAATATAAAACTTCTTTGTGCCTTGTGGAGCTACAGTATGTGACAATACCGATGACGTCAACATTGGCGGCCTCACTGGTGGTACTCTAGACGATCACACAATGACTACAACAGAGCGAGGTGGCGCAGTGGTTAGCACATTGGACTCGCATTCGGGAGGACGACGGTTCAATCCCGTCTCCAGCCATCCTGATTTAGGTTTTCCGTGATCTCCCTAAATCGTATCAGGCAAATGCCGGGATGGTTCCTTTGAAAGGGCACGGCCGATTTCCTTCCCCATCCTACCCTAACCCGAGCTTGCGCTCTGTCTCTAATGACCTCGTTGTCGATGGGACGTTAAACACCAACCACCACCACCACAATGACTACAGATTTCACTTGTTCGTCACCTTTATCATAATCACAACACGACACTGCACGAGCACTTATAAGTGGTCCACATTAAAATAAGTTGCCAAATGAATGTATATATGTACCTGGGAGGATAACTGTGAATTTTATACCTACTTATGGTATATTCTGGCATACGGGACAGTATTTTGCCAAAGACAGAAACCTGTGTAGAGTAGATTATTCTTAGTGCTCCATTCTCTACTTATCTTCAGTACATCAACAGCTCCGACTATTTTAACCGGACTCTACCTCCACACAATGCAGTGCTGATCACCAGATAGAAGCGTGCTTGATACTTCTGAATAGGCCGAAGGAAGACATTTCCACTTGTATTTTACCCGTGGCAGCCATACGAGCATTGACGCAAGAGATCACTATAGAGTAAAGGATTTACTATTAATTATCTTGAAAGTCAGGATGAAATGTGGGCTCTAACCGTAGGAATAATGCTAAGAGAGAAGAAGAAGGGAAACAGCAGACTGTATGTATTTACAACTTCTGCCACCGACACAAGAAACTAGCAGCTCATTATAATTAATGTCGTGTTTGGCATCACAGATTCTCATGACAATAAGTTAATAGAAGTGTGGTCTATCTACATGAAACACGGAGGGTAAAAGAGCGTAATAGTACGCTGGCTGATAAGAATGCAGAGAGTAATTTCATGCTGTTGGCAATACTGTTCGAACGTAATGTTCTAGTGTGTCTACAACGAGAGTAGGAGAAGCCGTGATGTGAAAGTCCTTCTCATTTCGTTTGGAAGCCACAAAGTAAAATAAACTTTTCTATTCTATGCAAGTTTTTGAACCAAAAACCAAAATTCTTTTGAATTAATTGTTGAAACATAGTATTTTTAGTTGATTATCAGGATAAAATACACTTACATTGCAACAAAATAATACGTCGGATCTCTTTCTCTGAATCTTGCTGGCATCGATGTGCGATTGTCTAAAAACTACCCAGGAGGCCAAGCGTATGCAACTGCGAAACATCCTAATGGTGTTCCAGCAGAATCTGATGGGCGGGCGAATAAACTGAATCTGAATCTTCCGACCAAAGACAAATTGATGAATCGAATACAGTCGAGTCTTTCGTAAAAGAAGAGTTCGAATACCGCTAGACCTATTGTACTAGTTTACACAACTGTTTCTCCTTCCTCGCATCAATGTGAAAAAGGGAAAGTTCAAAAGAGCAGAAGACCTATCAGAAAGTCACAAACTGTATACCCTTCTCATTAAAAAAATTTTGAGAAGAAAAGATAAAAAACGGGGCTGCAGGACGCAAAATTGGAAACCTCAGCAGAAGGAACTCTAAAAGGCGAAATCAGATAATAAAAGCATTAGCAAGGGGAAAGAAGAAAAGGAAGTGTGAAGAATCTGATGCAAGTTGACAATGTTGATCGAACACTTTGCTGAAGATAGGCAGGAAACATCAGAAATGAAGATGAAGAGAACGAATTTAACAGTCGCTCAGGAGTGGGAACTCACTGTATGATTGGGTACGGTGCAGCATTTATGCAAGGAGTCGTGGCATGAAGAATGCTTCGCTTATGACGGCAGCGACCCACTTTTATCTGGCAGACACTAGTGCGTATTCCAACAACGTTGTTATACATGAACATAAAACGTGTTAGATAGTAAATTGCACCGAACATAGTCAATCGCGCGGCCCCTCCCGCTGTTAAAATACGAACACACACACAAAAAAATGTCTTACAGTTGCCGAGTGTGTAAGGCAAGGGACAGATGACCTCAGCAGTTTGGTCCCTTAGGAATTCATACTTATTTGAACATTTGAACACCGTCAGTCTGGTTTTAGGCGTCTTGTCACTGGTGTAGACAAATAGTGGGCTGGTCCGCAGTTTCCGCCTCAGAAAATACCGTACACAACTATTAAAATACGACCACACAAAGCAAAGATTATACACTTGCAGACAGGTGGCGCACACGAAATCCCCCGTAAAACCCTCTTTATAAAATCCACATTAGACGAGTGACTTTGTTGTCTCAGTTGAGTGCTCGAGACAAGTCAGCCTACTGCAGCGCCCCTGGTGTGTCATTTCTGTGCTGAGTCTCGTTTGTGTGGTAAGGTCACCCTCGTCAGTCTCAAAATTTCTTGCGTTTTGAGAGCTCTCTGCTGTGCGGTTTAGCAACTGAACGGTGAGGGTCGTGTTATGAGGGTCTATCTCTTTTAAGGAAAGACTGAAATATAGTAGAAAAAGGTAGGTATAAGCAATGATAATAGAGTTCAGTAATGACCAAATCGAAATTCATAGTGGAAGTTCTTGTTAAAGGCCGTGTCGTAAATTCTCTACACTCCTGAGGAGTGAAAGAATAGGGTAAGTGTCGTCCAAAATTTGAGAATAAATACATTTCTTTGCTCGATAAAATATATAGTTGGGAACACAGCAAACAGTATTTAGAACGCAGTAAATGACACGTTCTTACATTATCCTTAGTCTATTGTTTTCTTGATAACTGCCGAATATTTACTTTTCTCTTCAAATAATTTCGAATTTTCGGCTGACACGCGTTGTCATTTAAGCAGGTTCATGTATCTGCATTCTTACTTGTGCATAGTGAGGGCTTTTTCCTTTTAAAACGAATATACCTCTTTACTTTCAGATTTTTCGTTATTCTTGTAGACCATTAGTAGGATTAATACGAAGACGTCGTAGAATCTTTTGAATGTTTCACAAAAACAAAAGAAACAACACAATAAAGATTGAGAATAAACGAAAGCACAGAATCATTTGTCTAGGGTGTCCCACCAGGAACTGTCAAACTGGCAACATTCAGGGATATGACAGGAACGATCATTCGAAGCAAGAAAGATTAGTAAACATGGGCTCTAAAATGCATACCTGAAGAGCTATGAGTATTTCTTCACCTTAGATAACGTGAAAGAAATGTCTTCTACTGCAAGTTCTTTGCTTTCTGTGTTTTCAGAGGTGGTAGTACGACGTCCCAAAAAAAAAAAAAAAAAAAAAAAAAAAAAAAAAAAGTCCAGGAAACGTGGGCTCTACAGCGCATACCTTAAGAGCTTCCAGTATTTGTTCGTCTTTGCTACTGTCGAACACATCTCTTCTACTAACAAATGCTTATAGCTCTTGAAGTGTACGCTTTGGAGACCATGGTTACCAGAATTTTTGTGCCTCAAATGATCGTTCCTGTCATATCCCTGAATACTGACCATTACTCGTGGGTCCCTGTATAATAGGAGTGAGCTCGGCCAGAATAGGTTAACTGCAGATGTCAACATAAGCTCCCACAAGCAGTTGTCTACCCTTGGACAGTGTGCAGCATAGATGTAAATAAAAACTTCACACTCCGCGACAGTCCATGGATCACCGTCCTCACAGACACATACGCGACGGGGTTGGCTTAGGATTTACACGTGGGCGCGAGAGGTGCACAGACTTCGAGTAGTCGATTTTGACCAGAAGGTCGTTCATCTAAAACAGGCTTAAGGTAACTGACGACTGCGGTCGGCAAAAGGGCATTTGGCTACATAAATTTGCCAAATATTGACGATGGCGGATCCCGTAGTAAATGGGCTGACGTTAAGAAGAAGAGGTCTAAAGGGTTTTGAGCACGATCGGAATGCTCTGAATTTAGAGCAAGCGAACACTTTGAAAGCTAAGAACTACACATTTTTCTCGCAGCCTTGTTACCTACGATGACTAGCAGATCGTCTGCGACTCACCTTGAAAGTAGTGTGCTGGTGCTGTGTTCCCGGGACCCCTGTGAAGCTCTGTCTGCGGTAAAATGTGTGTCTTTGGGTGGCGTGCGTCCCTATATAGCGGCGGCAGACGCCAGCCTCCGGGAGAGTGCGCCGGAGAAAGCGGCGGCTTCCTTCCTGTGCGGTAGTGAGCAGCGGCCAGGCACAGCCGCCGGTACGGAACGCGCCTGGCACGCACCGCAATCTGTACGCTCCGACGGGGACCCCGCGTTCCTTCCTGCGCCGGACACAGATAAGAGCTGCGCTGCGGGTCGCCTGGGTCGCACGCTTTTCCTCACCTCGAGACCCGACAGTACAGCAGGGGGTTTGCTGTTCTTTCTTCTCTACGCGCGGTCAAGGGTAGGGTGAGCGGACCCGCATCTTACTAAGGTTTCGCCGGGAATCCCTTACACATTCTCCATACAGTTCGATTCTCTTCATGCGATTTCCTTATTTTTGGACCCTGAAGAAAGACATTCGTTGACGTTGATTTGCTTCGGTACCTTGGTATAATCATAATTCCGCAGGCAGCCGCAAACATTTTTCTATGAAGTCATTGACCGCATTGTCTCACAGTGGGATAAATGTATTGACAGTTTGTAAGTAGGCTGTTTATGTTTTCTTATTGGCAACGTTACGTAGCGCTCTGGCTGTGCTGTGTGCAGTCTGTGGCTAGTTTGCATTGTTGTCTGCCATTGTAGTGTTGGGCAGCGGCAGCTGGATGTGAACAGCGCGTAGCGTTGCGCAGTTGGAGGTGAGCTGCCAGCAGTGGTGGATGTGGGAAATGAGATGGTGGATATTTGAGTACAGAATGGATGTCATGAACTGCTATATATATTATGACTATTAGGGTAAATACATTGTTTGTTCTCTATTAAAATCTTTCATTTGCTAACTATGCCTATGAGTAGTTAGTGCCTTCCGTAGTCTGAATCTTTTATTTAGCTGGCAGTAGTGGCGCTCGCTGTATTGCAGTAGTTCGAGTAACGAAGATTTTTGTGATGTATGTGATTTGTGAAACGCATAGGTTAATGTTAGTCAGGGCCATTCTTTTGTAGGGATTTTTGAAAGTCAGATTGCGTTGCGCAAAAAAATATTGTGTGTCAGTTTAAGCACAGTCTTGTATAATTGTTTAAAGGGGACGTTTCAAGTTCACTTTCTATTTTTCATCTGTCTCGTTTTTATTTGACCATCCCTTATACATAGCCATAGTACTCAAGACAGTTTCTTAGGATTCTCGGCAAGAACAGTCCTTCCCTAAAACAAACCGCATATGAGACGCCAGTGTTTTCTATTCTGCTCCAGCGATTGGTGTCTTCACGAAGTGGACCGAGATCAAACGAATTCTGAGAGAACCCTTTAGAAATTGTGATATGTTGCTATAGGCCATAAGGTTCAAATGGCTCCAAACACTGTGGCACTTAACATCTGAGGTCATTAGTCCCCTAGACTTAGAACTACTTAATCCTACCTAATCTAAGGACACCACACACATCCATGCTCGAGGCAGGATTCGAACCTGCAATGTAGCAGCAGCGTGGTTCCAGACTGAAGCGCCTAAAACCGCTCGACCACAGCGGTCGGCTGTGACAAAGGGCCTCAGACAATTTGGCCGGCATCTGTAAAGTCGTCGTTATCCTGAGGTTAGAGACTCGATAATAACATGCTGTTACTCACGCACAGTAGTAGTTACGTTGCACACAGCCATGTTACACGCTACATTTCGGAGCCCTCTAGCGGCAGAGGGTTGTAACTTCCGTCAGCGAAGTGGGAAAGTCTATTGAGTAGTATGCATGACATGTGATATATCAATCCATATTGAGAACGGAATAAAAAATTCTGGAGCAGTACTTTTCAGCATGCTTCCGCAAATCCTGGGGGATGGAAGTGATTGGAAACCCGCTCTTCCAAAAAGCGAGTCTTGTTGTTATGGTCTTCTGTCTTGAGACTGGTTTGATGCAGCTCTCCATTCTACTCTATCCTGTGCAAGCTTCTTCATCTCCCAGTACCTACTGCAACCTACATCCTTCTGAATCTGCTTAGTGTATTCATCTCTTGGTCTCCCTCTACGATTTTTACCCTCCACGCTGTCCTCCAATACTAAATTGGTGATCCCTTGATGCCTCAGAACATGTCTTACCAACCGATCCCTTCTTCTAGGCAAGTTGTGCCACAAACTCATCTACTCCCCAATTCAATTCAATACCTCCTCATTAGTTATGTGATCTACCCATCTAATCTTCAGCATTCTTCTGTAGCACTACATTTTGAAAGATTCTATTCTTTTCTTTTCCAAACTATTTATCGTCCATATTTCACTTCCATACATGGCTACACTCCATACAAATACTGTCAGAAACGACTTCCTGAAACTTAAATCTATACTCGATGTTAAGAAATTCTCTTCTTCAGAAACGCTTTCCTTGCCATTGCCAGTCTACATTTTATATTCTCTCTACTTAGACCATCATCATTTGTTTTGCTCCCCAAATAGCAAAACTCCTTGTGGCGCAAAATAACTGATTATGGTCGAAGTAGAGAGGATATAAAATGTAGACTGGCAATGGCAAGGAAAGCGTTCCTGAAGAAGAGAGTCAAGTGCCTTTAAAATGGAGCCATCTGTTTCGTTGAAAGGGTCTACTGCATCGAACAAACCTAATACACCCGCCCGTAAGCGAATGAAAAATCAAAGGGAATGATCATGGTGATATCTGACTGCAAGAACACTCGTGAAGATTTGGAGTTTGTCATACGATAAATATCTAACGTCGGTGCTAGAACCGATATTAGCTCTTGCAATCAACGGTGGGAGCCTGAGTGCAAAACTGATTTAGTTCTGGATTGTGGGAAACCGCAGCCCACCTATAAAAGAAACCACATACAAGAAGTTAGTGTGATCTGTACAGCTCCAGAGATTGGAATCTTCACCACATGGACAGAGTGCGAACGATTTCTGAGACAAGACATTAGGATTGTAATAATTTGCTATAAACCATATGAAAATGTGGAAGTGGTTCCCAGAGAACTTAAACAGGAATCCGTAAAATAGAGTCGAAACTATTCTCATGAAATCCTTTTAACATCACGAGCGGTGGGTGCTACGACTAGATGATGCTGAGGACTCGTCAGTTAATTAACAACATAAACACTGCGAATCATCTAGATTCCTTGTTATAATTAGTACTTTTTCTCACACAGTTCCATATTATATGCCAGTGAACAACTGCTCATCAGTAATATAGCTTATCTACGAATATTCACGGGGGAGACAAAGAAAAGAGTGATTAATATTAAAAGTAAGAGCGTTCTAAGTCAAGACAACTGTCAACTTAAGTTAACGTAACCACAAGAGTACTCGAATAGGTGTCACTGGTCCACAGCACCAGTTGCCACCTGTAAACTCTTCCGTTGTTGATACAGCAAGTTACTTCCGACATTTTTAATACAATTTAGAAAATCGGTTTCTCAGAATGACTGTCTAGCAATTCTGCTGCCCAGATGAATATCAGGATTAATGACTGTGAGACTAAGACGGGTTCTGGTGGCTCGTGAGGCATCTTAACTGTCACTTTTCCATCCTTCCTTTAGGAAAGGAATATATAAAATGCCACTAAAATTACAACGAAGCACCTTTAATTGTGGACTGCAGCTACAGTGAATGGCATATTACGTAGCTGCAGTGTCAGTTATGGAGTGGCCCAGTCTTTCATATTGGTAATAAATATGCTACGAAGCACAAATTTTTCTTTCTTTTCACATTTTGGGAAATATTAATGCTAATCCACGAAAAAATTCTTCACAGCACTCTAGCAATCACGCATGTTTTCTTGAGTTGCAGCACAGTTGAAATGTTACGAAAGTATCTTCTTTGCTGTTCCCAGATACGTCTTCGACAATTTCATGTGATTTTTCAATTTAATTACTGTGTTTTGTTGAATAGAGTTCTCTTCGGATTGGCTAATCCACTTTTATGTTATATTGCTTCGGCCACACTATGTCCTCTTGTTTCGTAATTGCTAAAACTCCGACCTTCGTTCTAACAGGCCTCGGAAGGCCCAACGGTACCGACCGGCCGCCATGTCATCCTCAGACAATAGCCGTCACTGGATGCAGATATAGAGGGGTACGTGGCCAGAAAACCGTTCTCCCAGCCATTGCCATTTTAGTGACCAGAGCCGCTACTTCTCCGTCAAGCAGTTCATCAATTGGCCTCACAAGTGCTGAGTGCACCCCTCTTGACGACAGTATTCGGCAGACCCGGACGGCCACCCATCAAACTGCTTGCCAAATCCGACAGCGCTTATATTCGGTATCTGATGGGCACTGGTGTTACCTGTGTAAAAACTGGGACTTTGTACGGGCGCTGATGACCGAGCAGTTGAGCGCCTCACAAACCAAACATCATCATCACTGGTGTTACCGCTGCGCCAAAGCCGTTAGTTCAATGATCACACATAAGGTCTGATAACTTCTTACGCTCATTTCTACTATTTCATACGCTTTCTGCTTTGTTTTGGAACTATGTTCTGAAACTTTATGAGACCTTCATTGACTCCTCAACGGACGAGTTAGGAAACTCTGACGATAAGTAGCAACCTTGACTTAATCCCATGTTTTTGTTGCTTTCCTTCTTTTCAGATTTATGAATTACTCCCCTGTCTCCAAACTGATTTTCTAAATTTTCTTTCATATTCTACAATTGTAAATCAGAGAACTTTGCATGTACTGTGTTTCTTACATATTTATGAAAGAAATTTTCAAAAAGACTAGCAGTGGAGAGATGGCATCGCTTTAAATGGTGTTTCAAGTTGTTTGTTTGGGACTGTACGTATTGTCGCAGAGGCATGTAATGTATGACAGCCTTATTAGTAGCTTGGAAATTTGCATTGGAACCTGACGTACGTGGAAGTATGTACAGGACAACTGGAGCAACAGTAGATCATCTCTGATACCATGGATTTTTTGTAATTTTATGAATCATTGTCTGACGTCTGAATCGTTTGTGGGGCACCAATTGAAACTGTACAAATGGTAGTTCTTGCTGTTTGAATCTGAGTTTAATACTTACACAAATGGAAAGTCGTTCTACGATGTACCCTAAATGTTTGCCTTTCTAATATTTCATACATTGTCAAAAATATCGAAATCAAATTTTGAACAAGTAGTAACACGCGAAAGATCGTACTGTTAGTATTAATACTTGTAATTGTTTATCTATCAGCGCTTTGAAAACTGTGTACTTTTCTTAAGTAGAACAACGTACTTTTCTACTACAATTATGTGATTACTGGAAAGAGGAGAACAGTAGTACAGATCTTGCTAATGTGTGGAGAGCAGCTTCACGTAAAAATGACGAAGTGGTATACTGAGAGAAAAGGTAGGTGGCATTACACTGTTTTCATGTCTGTATCCAAGCTTCGGCCTCGCTTACACAGCCCATACAGAAGGGATGACCATAGACTCTCACCTCGAAGAAGTCAGGCTGGGGCCATCAAAATTGTTGGAGATGTTAGTCCCGTTCTACATGTAGTTGTCGTCTTCAATCCGAAGACTCGTTTGATGTAGCTGCCCACGCTACTCTGTCCTGTGTAAGCCTCATCATCTTCGAATTACTACTGCAGCCTACATCCTTTTGAACCTGCTTGCTCCATTCATCTCTTAGTCTTCTTCTATAATTTCCCCCTTCCCTCCACCACCTCCCTTCAATACCAAACAGGTGATCCCTTGATATCTCACAATGTGTCCTATCAACCGATCCCTACCTACAATCAACTTGTACCACAAATTTCTTTTCTCCCCAACTCTATTCAGTACCGTTTAATTGGTTACAAGATCTACTCTTCTAACCTCCAGCATTCTTCTGTAGCACCATTTCTCTAGTTGTCCGAACTGTTTATCGTACGTGTTTCAGTTCCATACAAGGCTAAAATCCAGACAAATACCTTCAGAAAAGGTTTACTAATACATAAGTCTATATTCGATGTTTATAAATTTCTCTTCTACAGAAACGCTTTTCTTGCCGTTGCCAGTCTACATTTTATATCCTCTCTACTTCGGCCATCATCAGTTATTTTACCACCCAAATACCAAACCTCACCTATTTTTTTCGTGTTTCGTTTCCTTAGGTAATTTACTCGGTATTGCCTGATTTAATCCGAGAACATTCCACTACATCTGTTTTGCTTTTGTTGACATTCATCTTATACCTTGCTTTCAGTATACTGTACACTCCGCTCAACGACTCTTCCAAGTCCTTCGCTGCCTTTATAGAATTGTAATGTAATCTACGAATCTCAAGTTTTTATTTCTTCTCCCTGCACTTTCATTCCTTCTCCTACTTTTTCTTTGGTTTCCCATACTGTAGGCTCAGTATACAGATGGACAGGCTACCATGCTGCCTCACTCCCTTCTCAACAACTGTTTCCCTTTCATGCCCATAGACTCCTACCATCTGGTATCTGTACAAGTTGCATATTAAATTCGTGCCCTCTGTTTTACACCTATTATCTTCGAATTTTCAAAGGTGTAATACAGTCCACACTGTCAAAAGCAAAAAATATAAACGTCTAATTTATGGATGTCCAACTTATTGCATAGACGAGGGACTTCAGCTGATGATATATATGAGAAGAAGTACCACTACAACTGTATCTTGAGAATGTCTTTATTCTACCACACGAGTACATTCGGCGGCACATTACAGCCATCCTCAGGCCACAGCACTGCCGAAAGAGTATTTGATTTCCTTGTCGCATTTACTGTGGCATCCTTGTTGCCTACAAGTGGTCTATATGTTTCATAAGTCACTTATCTCACAGAAAATCTTCATGACACGAACTACAGCAGATACAGCAAGCATACAGCCAGCTGAATAAAAAGATTCTAACTACTATAGGCTCTAACTACTAGGCATGTGGTTAGCAAAGGAAAGATTTTGTTGCAGAGCAAACAATGTATTTAGCAGATTTCACCTTAATCAAGTGACATCCAGTTCCAAAATCATTTAATCATCAATAATTCAATTTCCCAAACATTAGCAGATACACCAGTCATCATTTTAGAATCCATTTCCAACCAATACTAAATCTCCGTGAAGGACACACGTCCAAACCGTCCGCTCGCGCTAACACTGCTGGCCACCAACACTGCTAACTGTGAACTGCCTACAGCGACTCCATCCAACCACAGAGTCTCTTACCGAGGGCGCAGAGTGCTGACAGTGATATTAATGCAGTCAATAGTGGTGCCAACATAAAAACATATACACAGGTTACTTACAACTCCTTCCACTCTTTAATTTTCATTTCTTTGCTTAGTGCTGGTTTTCCATCTGGGCTCTTGATATTCATACGGCTGCTTTGCTTTTCTCTGTCTCTTTAATTTTCCTATAGGAGATATCTGTCCTTACCCTAACTATACATGCTTCTATATCCTTACATTTGTCCTCTAGCCATTCCTGCTTGGCCCTTTTGCATTTCCTTGTCAATTTCATTTTGTACTTTTTTTTTCTTCTTCATTTTCTGTATGTATATATTTCCTCGGTTCATCAATTTCATTTAATGTCTCCTGTGATATTCAAGGTTTCTACTACGCCGTGTCTTGTCACCTATTTGATACTCTGCTGCCTTCCCTATTTCATCTGTCAAAAGTACCCACTTATCTTCTAATGTATTCCTTTCCTCTATTTCGTTAATCGTTGCCTAATGCTTCCTCTGCAACTGTCAAAAATTTCTGGTTGCTTCGACTCCAACGTCCCATCTCCTTAATTTCCTACCTATTTGCAATTTTTCCAGTTTTAATCTACAGTGTATTGTGGTCTGAGTCCACATCTGCCCCCGGAATTGTCTTACAATTTAGAATCTAGTTCTGAGGTCTCTGTCTTACCATTATATAATCAATCTGAAATCTTCCAGTGTCTCCATGTCTTTTCTAAACATGCAATCTTCTTTCACGTTTGCCAAACAATGTTTCAGCGATAATTAAAGTACGCTCTGTACAAAATTCTAACGGGCAGCTTCTTTTTTCATTCGTTTCCCCCAGGCCTTTTTCACCTATTATTATTTTTACTTCTGTTTCTTTTCCTGCTACTTAATTCCATTCCCTCAATCGCAATTAAATTTTCATCTCCCTTAATTGTTTGAATAATTTCTTTTATCTCGTTACAAATTTTTTCAATCTGTTCGTCGTCTTTGGAGCTAATTGGCGTACAAATTTGTACTACTGTGGTAGGTGTTGGCTTCGTGTCTGTCTTGGCAACGATAATGCGTTCACTGTACTGTCCATAGTAGTTTATCCCCTTTCCTATTTTCTTACTCATATTACGCCTACTCCTGTATTACCCCTATTTGATTTTGTGTTTATAATCCCTTTCTCAGCTGACAAGAAAACCAGTTCACCGCTCAACCAATCTTCACTAATTCCCACTGCATCTAAATCCGGCTTATCAATTTCCATTTTTAAATTGTGTAATTTACCTGCCGATGATGAGAGCTAACAGTCAACGCTCGTACACGTAGATTGCCAGTTTTGTTTGTCCTGATGACGACATCCTCCTGAGAAGCCCCACTCGAAGATCCGAATAGGGAACTAGGAAACTTCCAGAATATTTTATCCATTAGAGTGCCATCGTCATTTAATCATACTGTAGAGCTGCATGTCTCTGATAAAATTAACAGCTGTAGTTTCCACTTGCTTTCATCTGTCCACAGTACCAACACAGCAAGACCATGTTGGTTGATACGAGGCGTGTTTTTTAAGTAAGTACCGTTTTGAAATTAGAAAAAGACGTGCTAAGATATCTCAACAATTTTATTTTTACATGAAAGCCTGTAACTTAACCTACGCACTGCCGCCATTACAGTCTGATTCTTCCTTGTTTACGTTGTGTACTGAGTGTTTAAGATGCCTCCGATAATCGTGAGTCCCGCCGACTGTGAAGTACGGGCTGTTATAAGATTTCTTGGTGCTAAAGGCCTAAAAGCGATCGATATTCATCGTGAGATCTGTGCAGTTTACGGAGAAAACATTATGAGTCATGGAATGGTAAAAAAGTGGGTGAGAGCATTTAAAGATGGCCGCACAACTGTGCATGATGAACAACGGAGTGGGCGTCCTTCGGTCGTTAATGAAAGTTTGGTGCAGGAAGTGGACAATAAGGTGAGAGAAAACAGACGATTTACGATTTCCTCCTTACGGGATGACTTTCCTTATGTTTCTCGTAGTGTTTTGTATGGCATTGTGACCGAGCACTTGAATTAGCGAAAATTGTGCGCACGTTGGGTACCGAAAATGTTGACGTATGTGCACAAAACCAAACGATTAGACAGTGCACTGACTTTCCTTGAGCGGTACCACGACGACGGTGATGATTTAGTAAGCCAAATTGTTACGGGCGATGAAACATGGGTGGCCTACGTCACACCAGAATCAAAGCAACATTCCATGGAAGTTGAGCAAGGGCATCGTTTTGATGCAAGACAATGCCCGTCCGCATGTGGCGAATCAGACCAAAGATCTCATCACATCTTTTCGGTGGGAAACTCTAGATCATCCTCCGTACAGCCCCGATCTTTCGCCCAGTGACTACCATCTGTTCCTGCACTTGAAGAAACACCTGGGCTGTCAGCGTCTTCAAGACAGTGGTGATGCAGTGGTTAACAAGTCAGGCGGCAGACTTCTATGAGGAGGATATTCAAAAACTGGTACAACGTTATGAAAAGTGCCTCAATATTGGGCGGAAATTATGTAGAAAAGCCGACCGCAGTGGCCGAGCGGTTCTAGGCGCTACAGTCTGGAATCGCGCGACCGCTACGGTCGCAGGTTCGAATCCTGCCTCGGACATGGATGTGTGTGATGTCCTTAGGTTAGTTAGGTTTAAGTAGTTCTAGGGGACTGATGACCTCAGAAGTTAAGTCCCATAGTGCTCAGAGCCGTTTTTATGTAGAAAAGTAGATTAAGGTATAGGCTTTCACGTAAAAATAAAATTATTGACATATCTTAGCACGTCTTTTTTTAATTTCAAAATGGTACTTACTTAAAAAACACGCCTCGTATAACAAAGCCACATCAGTCAATCATCCAAACTGCTGCTCTTGCAACTATTGAGAAGTACTGCCTCTCTTCAGAAACCAAGTGTTTCTCTGACTTCCCAACGGATACCCCTCCGTTGTGGTTTCACCTACAGTACTGCCATGTGTATCGTTGAGACATGCAAGCGACCCCATCATTCCAATGTCCATGCTTCATGGGGATTGGTTTCTCTACGTATTAATCTTCAGTGTTACAAGTATTCCCCAATGATGGATGACATGATGAAGCCCTTGGTTGCATAACGCATTTGATCTATTCAAGAAACGTTCTATTTTGAAAAACACCCATCATCATTTTCGAAGTGACTGCCACAGCATAATTTCTTCATCCAAGGACAGATAAAGAATTTCGGTAGCCAAAAGATGAATCATATCTAACTGCGTCCTTTGGGGAATGAACTTGGGTACTAGAGTGAACCCATCTCTTTCGACTGCTTTCTGCGACACATCATCTTGGCAGCCTCCCATAATCTGATCATGACACACGGACAGTATGCTCCTGTGACGATTTGTCACATACGTGCATTATCAGTTAGTGCAAAACTGTGTCAGTCCCAAAAACACTGCTGGCCGCTGTGGCCGAGCGGTTCTAGGCGCTTCACTCCGGAACCGCGCTGCTGCTACTGTCGCAGGTTGGAATATTGCCTCGGGCATGGGTATGTGTGATGTGCTTAGGTTAGTTAGGTTTAAGTAGTTCTAAGTCTAGGGGACTGATGACCTCATATGTTAAGTCCCATAGTGCTTAGAGCCATTTGAACCATTTGAACACAAAAAACACTCAACTTCACCTCTCTCAACGATGACTGGATCTTCGCCATTTTTACTTATTTTTCTTCCCTGTCTCGCGATCACAATGATCTATCCAACATTCATCCAGGGTGATTAGGCTTGGCCTAACAAATCTGCAACATTTTCGCTGCTGCCTCTGTTCAGTGAGCTTTTTGAATGGGTGTGTCCGGTGTGCGAACTTAGTGGACAATAACCACTGTCAAGTTAGAAACGTCGTGCAATTGCGTTGAAAGCCACTACTGATTTTGACTTTTCCCATTATCACGTCATTTGTGGTATACTGGTCTTCCAGCACCTGGGCTCCACAGAGAGAGCCACTATCGGCGAGCACGGTAGTGTTGCGCGTTGATTTGAAGTATATCAGGATTTCGGACATGTGCGTGCAAACAAACAACAAAATGAATAATATTACTTTACCTTTTCGAATTGATAATTATAACTATGGTTGAGAAACACAGTTAAAATACTAGCAGGCGCAATCAGTGTCTCTTGAAGAATCAGTGAGTTCTACTGAAGACAGCATATATCCGCATGTATCCGCATTATACCACGTGTAGAAGTATGAAACCGGAATTTCCCCATAGATGGTGCCAGCCATCAGTATACGGCCCGTGAGACCGTGTCTGCAGCGCCATCTGCTTCCTGGAATGGCTGACGACGTATGTCAAGACTCAGTATCCCAAGTTCCATACATCTGTATCTGTTCCAAACCCGTAAACACGTCGAGTTTTGTGCCTACGATTTGCGGACAGCATTGGTTTTCTGTTATCATTTGAAGAAAGCTGCTGCAGAATCAAATCGAATGCTTGTCGAAACTTTCGGCGAACATGCTCTTGGCAAGACACAGTGATTCAAAAAATTCAAAAGAGTTGTTCAAAAAATTCAAAAGAGGTGATTTTCACGTGAGGAATAAAAAGCAATGGAAAACACCGTAAAAGTTCGAAGGCAACGAATTGCAGTTCTTATTGGTTGAAGACGATACTCAAACTCAACAGGAACTCGCGGAACAATTGAATGTGACGCAAGAAGCCATTTCTCTTCGGTTGAAAGCTATGGGAAAGGTGCTGAAAGTGGGAAAATGGGTTCCGCATGAACGGAATGAAAGACAGCAAGCAAATCGAAAGACCACTTGTGAAATGCTGCTCGCCAGGTACAAAAGACCGTCGTTTATAAACCGAATAGCTACAGGTGAAGAAAAATGGATACATTTTGAGAATCCTAAGCGTCGTAAATCACGGGTGAATCCAGGCAAACCAACGACATCCACTGCAAGACCAAATCGCTTTGAAAAAAAAAAAAACAATGTTCTGTGTTTCGTGGGATCAGAAGGGTTTCATCTATTATGAGCTGCTAAAACCTGGTGAAACCGTTAACATTGCTCTTTACCAACTGCAAATGAACGTTTTAAATCGAGTATTACATGAAAAACGATCCTGGAATATGGAAATGTCCCATCACTCACAGCAAAACGGGTCAGGGAAACGATCGAGGCGTTCAGTTGGGAAACGCTAGGGCATGCGGCTTGTTCTCCGTCCGATTATCATCTTTGTATCACTGGGACACGCTCTCGCTGAATAACGCTTCAATTCGTATGAAAATGTACGGAAATGGCTCTTCACAAGAAGAACTGTTTTTTGGCGTGGCACTCATAGCCTGCCGGAGAGGTGGGAGAAATATATAAATTCCAATGGAGATTATTTTGAATAAAATATTGTGCATCAGTGCCAAACAACAGACCTGTAATTATTGCAACCAAATTCCAGTTTCATAGTTCTACACCTGGTAAATTTAGTATCTCCATACATTAAGAAGTTGTGTGTTAACCATATATCTGTTTAAAAAGAATTTGGCAATGTCAGAATTTCGATTGATTAAAAAGTGGTGTATTAACCGCACGGTAAAATACACTGGTGTGCAAAATTTATGAACGGAAGTAACTTCTGCGTAACGTGTCACTGTCAACCGGCATAGCTTGATGATACTTCGACCATACATGCACCGAACCCCTACAATATAGTAAAGAAGAAGACTGAGAGAAATACGCAATGAGATGAACAGACATCATGCACCATACTTGTATTCAAACACAGTTATCACAGTGAAGTCACTCCGATTTATGATCGTCCACTGGGCTTTGCAAAAGGTGGGACTTGGTCGTTAATACGGTGTGTGATCACCAATTTCTCCCTTAGGGCGGGTGACAACTGCCGGATGATCGCTGGTGCTTATGGACGTGCTACTTCTCATCAGAGCACCCCACACGTACTCTATGGGACGAAAGTCGATGCGAACGGCGGGTCAGCCCATTCGCAGAATATACCCTCGTCCCAAGAGCTCCTGTGCTGTTCGATGTGATCGTGCGTTGTCATCCATGAAAATGAAGTCAAAGCCGAATGCACTCCTGAAATACGAGTACAGTGTCACAATGCTGATGGCCGCTGAATGTATCATGTTCAAAAATTCTGAGCCCAGTACGCCCATGCAACGTCAAGCATGATGCCTCCAGATAACACATGGACCATCAAAACGTCCAAGTTCAACAATGTTCCTGTATGAATTATATGTTCCCACTTCTCGCCATATGAGGATACCTCCAGAATCAGCATTCAGGGTGAATCTGCTCTCATGCGAGAAAAGTACGTCACCCCACTCCTAGTTGGTCCTGTCCCTATGTTTTTGGCACCATCGCCAACGGTGCCGCCGATGTGTGGGTGTCGGGCAGAGGCTAACCCTTCACAGTCACCCTGCCACTATGGAGCGTGCTCTGCAGTCCTGTTAGATGGGATTCCTAGTGTGCTTGCTGCTTTACGTAGGTTCCTTCTTGCGGGTTGCACAATGCAGCGGACATATACTGCTGTGGTTGCCTTGATCGATCATATCCTCTCCTTCTCGCAGCGGTGCCTATGGTTCGAAACCCTCCCCATGTGCGTGAATCATTGGTGTCAGCAATAAAGCTCGTGGGCTACACGCGACAAATATCGTCCTTCTTCCAGTTTTCCGATGATTTTTCCCGACGCATCTTCCCCTTGTGAAGTTACCTAAAAGTTGTACCCGGACAATTTTGTAGCGAAGAACGCTACCACAGAGAACCATAACTGCTATCTTATTGTCTTTTCTCGTTGTTTCAACTGCCTCGTGTTGCGAGGCAAGCCCATTTGGGACTACAGTCTCGCTGTCCTCTCTCCCATGTGACGTACAGATTTCTGTGCATGACTGGGCAACATGATTCCGTCCTTTTATTCGTTTCCGCTGAGTTGTCAATGTGTTATGTTACTTTATTTATATCGTTTTTAAGTTATGCAGCGAAATTTACTTCCATACTTTGATATCTCGGTCTTTATAATCATTCTCTATTTTAACGTTGCTTGGGAAAACTTCATCCTCTCCAAAGACATCAACGGATTGAGATGGTTAGCACACTTGACTCGCATTCGGGAGCATATGGTTAAAATCTGCGTCCGATCATCCAGATTTACGTTATCCATAATTTCATTAAAGAGGCTAGCGCAAGGGAATCAATTGGGAAGAAGTTGGGTGCTGAAATACTGTGGAATGACAATCTGCATTCAAAGTTTTCTGATGCTATAGCTACGGAAATGTACTCAGATCCGGGATGGACACCTCTGAAAAAGGTAGTCACAGAAGTTGGACACACAAATATAAGACAAGTAACTGCAGCGAAAGCTTGGGTGACAGAAGCAATAGCCAACTGATCGACGAAAACGGTAGTACAAAAATGTCAAGGAAATAAAAGACAAAGGTAAATATAAAAAACTTGGAAATGAAATAAATAGGAAGTACGGGGAAGCCAAGGCAAAATGGCTATCGGAAAAAATGTGCAGAAAACGTAAAAGATATGGTCGTCCGATGGACAGAATCAGTAAGTATAAAAGTCAAACAAAATTCCCAGAATTTAAAAGTAAAGTCGTTAACGTCCGAAGTACAAGATGAATTCCATTGCTAAACACAGAGGAAGGAGTTAATCATTAGAGAAACTACACTGAAGACTTCCACGAAGGGTCTGATGATGCAACAGAAGAAGAAATGAGCACCGATTTGGAAGACAGAAGGAATGGGACATTGGACTTCAACAAAGCTCTTGGGTATTTGCGACGAAATAATGCATAATTAGACATTATTCCTAAGACTTAAACCGTCTGACTTGCTGACAGAAAATGTATACAAAAAAAAAAAAAAAAAAAGAAAGAAAATGTGACTGAGGATTGCTTATATGACGATAAGTATCCCTGTAGCAAATGTAAGAGCACCAGACATGCAGTTCTGACGATGTTCCTCATGATGAAAACACAATAAAAAGCGAAAGGGCTAGGAGTAATCCAATACATTACAGTCCCGTATCGATATGCAGCAGGATTTTGGAACATATATTGTGTTCGAACGTTATGAATTACCTCGAAGAAAACGGTCTATTGACACATAGTAAACACAACTAGCTCTTTACTCGCACGAAGTGTTGGGTGCTGTTGACAAGGGATTTCAAATTGATTACATATTTCTGGATTTCAGGAAGGCTTTTGACACTGTACCACACAAGCGGCTTGTAGAGAAATTGCGTACATATGGACTATCGTCTGTTATGTGACTGGATTTGTGATTTCCTGTCAGAGAGATCACAGTTCGTACTAATTGACGGAAAGTCATCGGGTAAAACAGAAGTGATTTCTGGCGTTCCCAAAGGTAGTGTTATAGGCCCTTTGTTCTTCCTTATCTTTATAAAGGATTTGGGAGACAATCTGAGGTTGTTTGCAGGTGACGCTGTCGTTTGTCGACTAATAAAGTCATCAGAACATCAAAACAAATTGCAAAACGATTTAGAAACGATATTTGAATGATGCGAAAATTGATAGTTAACTCTAAATAACGAAAAGTGTGAGTCATCCACATGAGTGCTAAAGGGAATCCGTTAAATTTCGGTTACACGATAAATCACTCAAATCAAAAGGCGGTAAATTCAGCTAAATACCTATGAATTACAATTACGAACAAATTAAATTGGAAGGAACATACAGAAAATGTTGTGGGGAATGCCAGCCAAAGACTGCGTTTTATTGGCGGGATACTTAGAAAATGTAACAGATCTACTAAGGAGACTGCCTACACTACGCTTGTCCGTCCTCTTTTAGAACACTGCTGCGTGGTGTGGGATCCTTACCAGATAAGATTGGCGGAGTACATCGAAAAAGTTCAAAGAAGGGCAGCACGTATTGTATTATCACGAAATAGGAAAGAGAGACTAATTGAAATGACACAGGATTCGGATGCACATCATTAAAACAAATGTGTTTTTCGTTACGGAGGAATCTTCTCACAAAATTTCAATCACCAACTTCCTCCTCGAAATGGGAAAATATTTTGTTGACGCCGTCCTACATAGGGAGAAACGGTCACCATGACAAAATAAGCGAAATTAGAGCTCGTACGAAAAGATACAGGTGTTCGTTCTTTCCACACGCTATACGATATGGAAATAATAGAGAATTGTGAAGGTGGTTCGATGAACCCTCTGCCAGGCATTTAAATGTGATTTACAGAGTATCCATGTAGATGTAGAAAACATTTTATATGATGTGTCGATTTAGGAAAAGTTCGTCAACGTAATATGTTGCAAGATATTGCAATTGTCGTGAATATAAGTCTATACTATAGATGAATAATGTACCTGTTGTGCAAGAATGAGAGTTGCTGACGTCATTTCTATCTTTGAAAGCCAGGAAGAAATACAGGACCTGTTGAATTAAATAACTGTATGAGTACAGATTATGACTTCAGAATAAAGGGAAGAAAGAAGAAAGTAATGACGAAAATCAGAAGTGAAAAAATGGTTCAAATGGCTCTGAGCACTATGGGACTTAACATCTACGGTCATCAGTCCCCTAGAACTTAAAACTACTTAAACCTAACTAACCTAAGGACATCACACAACACCCAGTCATAACGAGGCAGAGAAAATCCCTGACCCCGCCGGGAATCGAACCCGGGCGCGGGAAGCTAGAACGCTACCGCACGACCACGAGCTGCGAACAGCAGAAGTGAAATTAGCGATAAATTGAGAATCAGAAACTAGAAGACTTGAAGAAATTCTGCTACGGTGGAAGCAAAGTAACACACGGCGAACGAAGCAGGAGGACGTAAAGAGTAGATTTGTACAGGTGAAGAGCATATTCCTGGCTAAAAGAAATCTATCAGTATCAAGCAAGGATCTTAATTTGAAAAAGAAAGTTTTGAGAATGTATGTTCGGAGCACATCGTATTATGGCAGCGAATCATTTACTGCTATAAAACCAAAAAAGAACAGATGTAAGATGTAGTTCTACATAAGGGAGTCGAAAATTAGCGGTCTGATAAAAAATATCAGCAGATTTCTGCAAAATCGGCGAGGAAAGAAATGTGAAGGGAAACTGATAATAAAAAGGAACACGATGACAGGACAAGTTTTAAGGTATCAGGGAGTAACTTCCATGAGGAAGGTATAGAGAAGAAAACTGCAAATCTATGTGCCCAGCAAAGGACTGAGGACGTAGGGTGCAAGTACTGCTCTGACAATGAGTTGATGAGGTTGGCGCAGGAATGTGTTTCGTGATGAGCCGTTCAAAGCAGCCAGAAGAGTGATGCATGACTCATGAAACGAAATTACTTTTTAAATGAAAAGAATGGTTCTAATACAGTTCGTTGTCAGTGTACAGACGTGCCGGTCGGGTTGGCCGAGCGGTTCTAGGCGCTACATTCTGGAACCTCGTGACCGCTACGGTCGCAGGTTCAAATCCTGCCTCGGGAATGGATGTGTGTGATGTCCTTAGGTTAGTTGGGTTTAAGTAGTTCTAAGTTCTAAGGGACTGATGACCTCAGCAGTTAAGTCCCATAGTGCTCAGAGCCATTTGAACAATTTTTTTTTTTTTTTTTGTACAGACGTATGAAGCGAGTATCCGTTATTATAACCCTTCAGTAAATGAGAAACACAACTTAAACATCAGCCAAACTGGAAGGTTTCTAAACCTCTCGATATGGCCTTGTGATAGTTCCCAAAAATCACTGTACACGGATACTTGAAATTTTTTTTTTTGTTTTTTTTTGTTTCAGGCATATCATATACGATCCTTATCCAGTTATGTTCGTGCTCTTGAAAACACTGTCGACGATTCGTTAATCGGCAAACTGCGTTCTTCCTTTCCATGAAACAAACATTGATTTTTATCTCAAGAGATTTTTGTGAATCATTTAAAGCGTTCTCTTGCTTGTGAAGGTATCTAAGCTTGCAGTTTTCCATCCGTTACGATCTGATGTTTCTGCGAGATATGAACAATAATTGGGGGATTTTGTTAGACAAATGGCTGATGTGTTTTCTGACAAAGAAAATTACTGTGCATCTACTAGCGTCTCATTTCACGCTTTGCAAGCATAAAACTTAGATTTATCTCTACAGCTGTTATGCAGCTAAAGGAACAGAAAAGGCAAGATACAGTAAATATCAGTTTTACGAAGTCACACGTTAAAAGAGAAAGAGTCGGGGATGTCTATATACAAGAAGCAATCTACCAAGTTTTCCAGATTCATAACCTGTTTACAGTGTCAAAAAAGGGAAAACGAGTCATTAACAAGTGGTTGAACATATTACGAATAGAAAGAGTTGTCGAAATGATCGACTGTGACTGCGGTTAAGAAAATTTCAAGAGTGTTTCCCTCGCAAGGGAGGTACATATGGTGAATAAACATGAGAGTTTAGTAAAAGAAACATTTATTTTCTTGAGCAAGAAATCTACTTAGAATAAGATCGTTATGAACAGATATATGGTGAACAAGATTAAGGAGCAGGGACTTTAGACATCTTCTTATTTCACCGAACGCACACAGAAAGGCAGCCCTAGAAAACTCAAAGATATGAGAGGTATGTTTTAGTTCTGCGACAAGTGTGAGGCTTCAGGCAGTTTCACGTACTGCTGTTGCTCGTGACTCAGCTGATAGGGAATCTGTGTTTTGTGAGGCGCAATCTCTCACGGAGGTAGCCGTACTGCAGTCGTCGGACATTGAAGAATTTGGCCTGATGAGTGGACTTGACCCGTAATCAATTCGGCTTGGCTGAATTCTTTTGCAGAATTTGTCCAGCGACTTGAAACCTAATGGAGACATGGACTGCGTCTCACAAGCTCAGCAAGACAGCTTATTCCGTTCACTTCCAGATTCCGTCACTCATTGCTGAATACGTATCAGTCAGTCCACCCGATTTTTAGCATCCTTCTGTAGCTCCACATTTCAAAAGCTTCCATTCTCTTCTTTTCTGGATTTCCCTCTAACCATGTATCACTTCCATGTAACACTGAGCTCCAAAAACAAATTTCGTCCTTAAATTAAGGCCGATGTTTGATACTAGAGGACTTCTTTTGGCTATCAGGCATTCTTGCGAAGCTTGAACAAACAAAGTTTGTTGGCAGTAGGCTATTGCATCGTAACTCAGTAATATAGTTCTTCGCCTTTATAGAGATTGTCTTGTACAGGGAGATGTATGAATCACTAATGAGAAACATTAAGGGTAATCTCTTCACCCTAACTCTCCCATATGTGTTGTCGACCTGTTTCAGGCCTTTCTCCTCATATTTTATCTTATTTACATACTGAATTTGCATTCGAGACTCCCTTGTTTCATGTACTTTCCGATTTAGTTCCTACTCGTTGACTTTTCACTGGCACAGCGCGCTTTTTAGTGAGTGGTTAGGGTGTAGCTTGCAGCATCGTAGGTAATCAACTCCCTGTACATAACCTAACATGTCATTCTTAAGGTAACTTTTTCCATTAAATGCGTGTGATCTTGTCCAGGGGAATTCCTAGTCCCTGGAGCGGAAACAGAAGGACCTTTCGCATGCATTGGAAGGGATGCCGGTCACTCAGAAGGTAGGTCCCACGCTAACGGACCACGCGGACAGTTGGGCAAGCCCTTCTGCATTATCCTTCTGGCACAGCCTCCAAAAATATCGGGCAGTGGCGAAAGACTGATGTCCTCTATAGCAGGACGAGAGACCACTGGTGGAAGAGGTGAGAGTGTTTGTTAGTGAAACTTGGGTGGAGTCCTCAGCTGTCCACTTACGGTTATCCCGGTCTCCAGACATGTGTTCTCAAGCAAAATGCGTAGCCACTGGTGCATCTGCAAATTTCGAAACTTTACCCTTCCCGTGGGAATACTGTGCGAAGCCCAACAAAGTTTACGGATTTTGCAGCAAAAAACGCCTGGACATGGGAATGAGGCGACACTCGATTCCCATTTCCGTAGACACGTATCTCATTGGTGATTCATCTCTTCGTGGTGGAGGCTAGTGAACGGACTTCCAGATTCCTGACTGTAAGACCTCTTAGACCCTTCTGGGATTGGCTAGAAAAGATCTTGCCGGGTGCCTTTCCGAGGTCTGAAGGAAGGCAATAAACAGTGAGAAAGGCTTTCTGATTCGAACTTCTAGTTGGTGGGTCTATTTTGGAGTCGGCGCTCGTATGTGTCTTTTTTGTTTTTATTTCGGACTTCTCCCAAGTCTTCGAAGTTACGCTTCGAACTTACACATATCCGCGGCGAGGAAATAGGAGGATGATGAGATACGCGAATGGCAATGACATCACGTCGGCTCAGCCCTGCAACAGTTAGCAGCGGCCAGATTTCGGTGTAACGGTACGTGGCTGCAGCCTCCTTGACACCAGTCACGGTAAGACCGCATTTACAAAGCTCACTCACGACTTTGAAAATAGCTATATGTTGAGGAAGAGGAGTTCATACCTGGTTTCTGTTTTCAGTCATCCTAACTGGATCTATGGGCTTACCGCACTAGTATCAAATTTTTCTGCAATCTAATTTTTGCTACAAACTGGATCTTTTCCGTAACCACACGTTTTGTTTCGTTATCGAGTTGACTCGTTGGAGTTCACCTGGCTGGTGATGTTTATTCCTGATTCTTCTTTTATTTATTCGTCTGTTCTGTGCTCTGTTCGGGTACATACTCCTTTTTGTGTAAGTATAAAGTCTCGCAATCACGGTTTAAACCGTAATTTGCAACCTTTATGTGTCTGGGCTCCATCTCAGTGGTTATTGTCCCGCGTCATGCTTTAGCGACCCTAACAGCCACTCATTTTCTTTTGTTCTGTTTTAATTATGTAAACCCATTATCATGTTGTTTTATAGCCTCGACATTTATATGACCTCAGTAATTTTGTACCTTGTTATAAAAATATTATTTTACCAGATCAAAACTTATCATTCAGCAACCATAAAGTAAATTACCAAACTGAAGTGCCCAGATCCTCCAACCATAAGCAATGGGCGTGGCCCCCTGACGATTTCAGGAATTTGTCAGGTAATATTTTCCCGATTCGCGCGGCAATTGACTTTTCAAGTATTTTGTTTGTTTCGTGAGGTTAACCTATCATTTTACGTGATCTGGAGTGATTGATTATCACTCTAATTTGCATACCCACGGAGCATCTGATAAGCAAGAAGTGGTGTTCACAGCAGAGTCGGCTTTCGCATAAATTGACGAGCCTACCAGTCGTCGTCTTATGACACGTAGAGGATGTGAACTTACTTTCTACTTGTGGCAGGTAAGAGATAACTTTATTTCTCATCATACATTGGCGACACTTTGCCAGTTCTTAAAATTCTGGGGATTTGGTGGAGGGCTAGTCTGACGACGCTTTGCAATTTCTTAAAATTTTAGGTTTCGGTGGCGCAAAGAGAACTTTCTTGTAACGAGTCAGATAAACAACTATATGAATCGAATGCTCGGTTACGGACAAGAACACGATTTTGTTAATGAATATGTTTCAAGTTTGGTGGTAAATTTTATGTTAGTTCATAGTGCAGCGCTCTTCATAACTGCTTATATTTTTTTAGCAGCTTGTGGATGCTGACCTCAATTTTTTCCTTTTTGTATACTTTCTGTGTTGTGTGATTAAGGGTGTGAGTGTTCCTGTGCACTGTACATCAAAGGAATAGGCAGATGCATCGGGGATTTTAGCGAATGAGGACTAGAAGCCAGATGAGACAACTAGGCAATGCGGAAACGGTCGCAACGATAGTTCATACGGAAGCAGGCGGCACAGTTGATAAGCCTATAGATGGGGAGCAATTTCAGGCGGATGTTACAGCAATGTGAAAGACACACTTTTTCGTACAACTCAGGATCAGACAGTCACAAAGAGTGATGACAGTGAAGAGGTAGGAGGTAGCGTAGAAAACAAGTAGTGCCCGGAAACAAAGTTGTCTCAGTCAGCTGTGTCCATGTCGTCAGCGGCGGTAGGTGCATGCGGAGTAGCGAACATATTGAGCATGCTCAGGCCAGTGTTAAAGACGAAATCATGTGGGGTAAAACGTTTGCAAACTCGAGTACACGTAGCCATGTTAAATTTTCCGAGAAAATGTTTCAAAGAAACCAATTTCTTTACACGCCTTTTGCAACAACTGATTTAATACGGTCCTGGTACGGTACGTTGCCTCACACTTATCAGCATACATCTGTGGGAAGTTTTGGAGACAATGAGGAAACATTCAAGACTCTATTACAAGGGTATGATCAGATTAATGATGACAATGGGAATGACAACCCAACTCACAGCAACGGACAGCAAGACTTCCCTGTTCTACAATGAACTTAGAGACGACTGATTCGACTCACGAGCGAGACAGCCGTACCGCGGTAATCGCCGCGACAGGAGAAATGGCCTGAATCGTCATGGCAACAATAACAATTATAATCAAAGGAATGAAAGAGCGCTTGGACACAATCATCAGAGACAAGGTGAGAGAACCCGACCCGCGGTGCGATCAGCCGCAAAACCATACAAACCGATAGTGATTGAAATCGACCACGAATATGGGGTCAATAAACGAACATGTGGTAGAAAGCAGCTGAGACTACGACAACGAAGTGGAAGAGTCAGTTTAAGAGTGCGTAGCTTGTAATTTCATTGTGTATGAAGCTTGTACATTGTATCTACTTAGGAAATAAGTAAGTGTTTGATGGAAAATGTTTTGGGCGTGTTGTGTGTAATATGGGTTATGAAATGCTTTTCCTTTTCGTGATGATTTTGAAGTTTATTTATTTAACAATTTTGATAATGGCGAGTGTGCATCCACGTCTCGGTCCCTGAGTCAACAGATGGGGACGTTTACAAGACAACACCCATATGCACGAAAAGTTCGACGACGTCTGCAGCAGCATGGACTATCAGCTTGGAGACCATGGCTGCGGTTACCCTTGACGCTGCATCACAGACAGGAGCGCCTGCGATGGTGTACTCAACGACGAACCTGGGTGCACGAATGGCAAAACGTCATGAATACAGATTCTGTTTACAGCACCATGATGGTCACATCCGTATTTGGCGACATCACGATGAACGCACATTGGAAGCGTGTATTCGTCATCGCCATACTGGCGTATCACCCGGCGTGATGGTATGAGGAGCCATTGGTTACACGTCTCGGCCACCTCTTGTTCGCATTAACGGCACTTTGAACAGTGGACGTTACATTTCAGATGTGTTACGACCCGTGGCTTTACCCTTCGTTCGATCCCTGCGAAAGCCTACATTTCAGCAGGATAATGCACGACCGCATGTTGCAGGTCCTGTACGGACCTTTCTGGATACAGTAAATGTTCGACTGGTGCCCTGGCCAGCACATTCTCCAGATCTCTCATTAATTGAAAACGTCTGGTCAATGGTGGCCGAGCAACTAGCTCGTCACAATACGCCAGTCACTACTCTTGATGAACTGTGGTATCGTGTTGAAGCTCCATGGACATCTGTACCTGTACGCGCTATCCAAGCTCTGTTTGACTCACTGCCCAGGCGTATCAAGGCCGTTATTACGGCCAGAGCTGGTTTGTTCTGGGTACTGATTTCTTAGGATCTATGCACCCAAATTGCTTGAAAATTACATGTCAGTTCTAGTATAATATATTTGTCCAATGAATACCCGTTTATCATCTGCATTCCTTCTTGGTGTAGCAATTTTAATGGGCAGAAGTGTACATGCGCATTCGCAATTGTTTAAGTTTTTGTTCCGCACGCAGAGGAGAGCGTGAATATTTGTTATTGATGGTTGATGTCGCTCGCAAAGACAACATTAGAATGGATTGGCCAGCCGATTTAGCGTAACAGTCGAGGGGAAATCCATAAGGCGACGAGTATGAGATACATCAAGGGACTAACACTTGGCCAGGCGGAGTGGCCGAGCGGTTCTAGGCGCTACAGTCTGGAACCGCTGGACCGCTACGGTCGTAGGTTCGAATCCTGGCTCGGGCATGGATGTGTGTGATGTCCTTAGGTTAGTTAGGTTTAAGTAGTTCTAAGTTCTAGGGACTGATGACCTCAGAAGTTAAGACCCATAGTGCTCAGAGCCATTTGAACAATTTTTTTCTTAGCTATCAAGTGGATTTGCTGGAAAACTCAATGTTTAGTCAGTTTTGTTCTGTAGAAGTAAAGAACATGTCCCAGATATTGCAGAGTTTATTTTTATTTTTTGTTCATTTGTCGTTTCTGTAAACTAAATAGTGTGATACAGTGATCATAAAAGTCTTTATGTTTAAATTTCTTGTTTTTAAAGGTCAATGGTAGGATGTTTTCTAATATTTTGTACACTAGGTTTTTGTAAGACATCAATGGCCTTATCGCTAATTACTTTGTGTAAGTGTGCACGTATAATGGATGACGGCACGAGGACTCGTACTCGCAAACGACGGCGGTGTCGTGACACGAGGAGAGGCAGCTGGCTGGGAGAGTGTAGGATCGACTTGTCTCCGGCAGGGCTCTGACCGCACACTTTCACAGAGGCAGCTGGGCTCTCCCGGCCATGACCCAGCTAGCAGGCTCAGCAGTGCTTGACTTCACAATGGGCATCTCGTGTTATCACATGGAGAAAAACCTGTTCGGCGCTGACGCACGCAGCCAGCAGGAGTGAATGAACATGTATCAAGGACTCGTTAAGCCGTCAGCAGTACACTCAAACTGCTGCCGTTCAGTACTCCTGACATTCCCACAGACGGCGTCAAACGTCAACATCAGTGAATCAAGTGCAGTTGGCATGCCATACCAACAGTAATAGAATCCTTTGTCTCGCAGATCGAGAAGCACATTCCGTGTTACTCGTCTCGCGCAATGGCGAAGCACGTAACAGATTTTTAGTTTGTTTTTTCTCACAACAGAACTCTTCCTTTAAATTTGGTTTGCTATAAGAGCAACTAATAACTCACTCCATGATATTTTCTCCTAGCAAATGGCTCTGAGCACTATGGGACTTAACATCTGAGGTCATCAGTCCTCTAGAACTTAGAACTACGTAAACCTAACTAACCTAAGGACATCACACACATCCATTCCCGAGGCAGGATTCTAACCTGCGACCGTAGCGGTCGCGCGGTTTCAGACTGAAGCGCCTAGAACCGCTCGGCCACAGCCGTCGGCTCTCCTAGCAAGGTATCACAGTGACGCACAGCCATGCACTTACTTGACAGTTGACAATCTGATATCAAACCTGCTATTTCTGCCCAATGTAACACAGTTACCATACCACACAACTTTCCTCATACCCGAGCTTCCCCACTCAGTTCTGCCAAAGAATATGAGAGGTCTGGATGCACCTGTTGACTTCTTCAGATGTTTCCTATCAGAGGTCCTCAGTAGTTCATCTGATCCCACAAATTGTGACCGTATGTTACAACGCAACGTCTAAATCAGTGAAGTGTGCGAATGCAGTGCTAGTTCAGTCTATAAATCATGCGCATTTCTTCAAACACAACTACTTACACTTTAAAGATCAATATTGGACATCGCTGCGAGGCATTACAGATATATTTTCAAAGTACTCATGTGCTATAGTTGTCGTCTGCAGTGCGTGGCTTTACAAGCCTTTGTTCTTTCTTATTGTTTTCGTGTTTACTTTGCAAGACCGTAAATGACAGTATCATCTGGAAACAATTTATGAGGGGTGCTCAGATTGCCTCCTATACGGTTTACGTAGATCAGGAACATCAGAAGGCCTGTAACATTTCCTTGGGAACGCCAGATATTAATCCTGTTTACTCGATGACTTCCCGCCAATTACTGCAACCTTCTGATAGGAAATCTTGAATCCAGTCTCACTACTGAGACCACAGGAACGTATTTTGATGAAAAAACTATCTAGGGAGGAACGGTGTCAAAAGCTTTCTAGAAATATAAAAATGTACACGTACATTATCTATATCACCCATTACTTCGTGAGAATAAAGAGCTAGTTGTGTTTCACCAGAACAACGTTTTCTGAATCTGTGTTGGCTGTTTGTCAATAAATCTTTTTCTTCGAGGTAATGCGTGATATTAGAACACAGTATATGTTGCAGTATCCTAATGCAAATCGACGTTAGCGATATACTGGGTGACAATTGCCGAACTGTATGAAATAAAATCGTAAAAAGTTCTGAACGGTTTGCCTTAGGACGTTCAAACTGCACGGTTGACGGCGGGACATGATGGGAATTAGTATGCGCTATTTGGTTTGATTCAGCGACGAAGCAGACTTTCTTTTGGATGGGTTCGTCAACAAGCAAAATTGGCGCATTTGGGGACTGAGAATCCGAATTTCGCTGTCGAGAAGTCTCTTCACCCTCAACGGGCGACTGTGGTGCGCAACGCCCAGTCACGAAATAATCAGTGCGATATTGCTTGATGGCACAGTGACTACACAACGGTACGTGAAGATTTTGGAAGATGATTTCATCGACATCACCCAAAGTTATCCTGATTTCGACGAAGCTCGACCCCATCGAAGCAGGGAGTGTTGATGTCAAGGAGCAGCACTTTAGGGACCACATTCTGACTCTGGGGTACCCAGAGGTCACTAGTATGGACCTCGATTGGTGGCTATATTCTCGGGATCTGAACACAAGCAATTCCTTTTTGTTGGGCTATGTTAAAGACAAGGCGCACAGCAATAACCCCAAAACCATTGCTGACCTAAAAGCAGCTATTGAGGTGGTCATCGACATCATCGAGATTCCGACACTTCAGGGGGTCATGCAGAATTTCGCTATTCGTCTGCGCCATATCATCACTAATAACGGTAGGCATACCGAAAATGTCATAAGCTAAACCAAAGTATCTGTAGTGACGTGTAGATGTTGAGTAAAGTATGTGCACGCCGTGATTTGTAACCAGTTTACATTTCATTTTCATATAGTTCAATAATTGTCACCCTTTAGGTCAGCGGATTACTACTCTTTCCTCTCTTGAGTACTGGTGTGACCTGCGCAGCTTTCTAGTCAGGTACGGATCTTTGGACGAACGATCAGTTATATACGACTGCTCAGTATGGAGCTACTGTATCAGCATACTCTGAAAGGAACCTGCCTGATATGCAGTATGGGAGAGAGGCCTTCCCTTTATTTATATAAGCTACTTCGTAACAAGACTGTTACGTACGTATGAATATTGGCAGTTATTCGTGATTCGAATTCTGGGATATTTAATTCATTTCTTTGGTGAAGGAATTTCGGAAAACCGTGTTTAGTAACGCTTCTTTCGTGGCACTGCTATCAGTAACATTACCATTGCTGTCGCGCAGTGGAGGTATTGAGTGCATCTTGCCACTGGTGTAGTATACATATGACCAGAATATTTTCAGGTTTTCTGATGGATTTCGAGACAGAATTCAGTTTTGATAACTACTTAAAGCGCCTCGCATTGAAGATTGCGATAAATTTTGAATATCTATAAAACTTTGCCAAACTTGCGGATTTTGTGTTCTTTTAAATTTGGCATGCTTTTTCCGTTGCTTCTGCAACTTTGTTCTGGCCTGGTTAGTGCATATTGGGGGACCAGTATCAAATGGCTCTGAGCACTATGGGACTTGGACCAGTATCATTTCTTATGAATTTGTTTGGTATATATCTGCCAGTTGCTGTCGATACTGTTTCTCTGAATTTAAACCACATCTGGTCTGTGGTTACACAGTCAGATTGAAAGGAGTGTGTCTCTTAGGAAGGCGTCTGATTTTGTAAATAACGCAGTTTGCTTTTATTTATGGTGGATTTGCTTGTTGCTTGTTAAGTCTTGCCATAACGACATTATGCTCACTAACTCCTGTGTCCGTCATGATGCTCCCTATTTGCTTAAGATCATTTGTTGCTAAGATTCCAGGTATGTTTTCGCAACCATTTACGCTTCGAGTGAGATCTTGTTCAAAATAATTTTCAGATGTAGCATATAATCAAATTTCGGAAGAAGTTTCATTCCTACCACCGAATTTAAACACCTATTTTCGGCAATAAATCGAGGATTAACTGTATGAGTTTCCTTCGAACCTTTCAGCAATTGTATCACATGAGTCGGAGAGTGGGTCAAATTATTATTATATTCTTATTCGTGTACAACATGTATCCATACTAACTCACAGGATCTATTTACTTCAGTTTGACTGCAAGGCAATCTAATTCTGCCAGCAATAAACATTCCACCACCAACTTTATTTAACCTCTCCTATCTGAACTCGGTTAGGTACTTTATAACAATTATGACTGAACATATCTTCAGATTTAGTCATCTTTTCATGGTGGTGGTGGTGGTTAGTGTTTAACGTCCCGTCGACAACGAGGTCATTAGAGACGGAGCGCAAGCTCGGGTTAGGGGAGGATTGGGAAGGAAATCGGCCGTGCCCTTTCAAAGGAACCATCCCGGCATTTGCCTGAAACGATTTAGGGAAATCACGGAAAACCTAAATCTGGATGGCCGGAGACGGGATTGAACCGCCGTCCTCCCGAATGCGAGTCCAGTGTGCTAACCACTGCGCCACCATCTTTTCATGCCTATAACTATTTGAGCTTCAGTGTTTTCAATTACCGCTTGGAGCGTGTGTTGTTTCCCGGCACTGCTACGACAATTTACTTCAATGACCTTCTGTCACGATCACTCAACACTCACTTTCTTCCACATTTTGGCTTAGCTGATGATGCTTTCTCTGTATGCGGCATAAATCTTCTATGCGATTCTTCTGGAAACACCAAAACTTCGGCTACAATGCTGATGGGAGCATCCACGGTACGAGTACCAACGATTTCCCTATGTCGAGTTCACCTAGCTCCGACATATTGCACTCAAAACTACACAGAACAATGTTCTGACCTGACTGACGCTTGCAACATATTCAGGACATTGTACTCAACATATTCAGGATATTGTACCAGTGCCGTTCGTGGTTAAATACAACACCGAAACCTGCAGGCTTGGCTAGCATTTGAATTTATCTTCAAGCATACGTTTCTCATGATCTTTCTCATATTTTGTTCATCCTCACTGTCTATGTCCTTGTTTAATACTGGTTCCTGGAAAATACATATTCGCTGTACAATAATCAAGAGTTTGCTAAATCGACCGAAAGAACCTACCCAGGCACAACGGTGTACACCGATCGCCATCTCATGTTCAGCCGACAGAAGCCATTGGACGCCAATCTCCCAGCCATTGTCAGTTTTCGTGACCGGAGCCGCTACTTCTCCGTCAAGTAGCTCACCAATGGGCTCACAAGACCTCAGTACGCACTGCTTGTCAACAGTGCATCAAAGTGCTAGCAAAACGCCATAGTACGTAACTTCTGTGATCTTTTGGGAACCGATGTTACCATTGCGGAAAGGCCATTGGCGTCTACTATTCACGGTTTTCAATATTCCGTGAGGATCTCACGTGAGTCATAACTGTGACTATTCGTGATATCCTTTTTTGTTTACGTTTAACGTATCCCATAAATCCTATTTCGGAAGGGACCCACAAACCTGAGCAATATTCTGAGATGCAGAAGTAAATTGTAAGCATTGTCGTTGTAGACTGCATTATCCCAGAGTACTGCCAATGAAGCCCATGAGATCATTCCACTTCATATCCGTACAAATTATTACTTCCAGATGTTTCAGTATGTTCACTGTATCAAACTGTGACTCACTGATGTTGTAATCGTAGAAAACAGCTCTTTAGAGTTCTGCGAAATGCAAAATTTTGCATTTCTAAGCATTTAAAATATGTTGCCAATCTTTGCGCAACTGCGAAATGTAATCAGAATCTGACTGGATAGTGGTGTAATTTTTTTTCAGATAGTACTTCATGACAGATGACCGCAAAATCTCCAAAAAGTCTGATACAACATGAACAACAAATGTCTCAAATGTTCCCCGGTGCACGCCTTAAGTTATTCCTCCTTCTGTCCAAGAAACAGCTGCATCCTCCATGTAAAGAAATCTTCAGCCCCTTCACAAATTTTGTTTGATACCCCATATGAATGTGCATTTGCTGACAATGGTTGGTATTGTACCGAGTCCACGGCTTTCCGGATGTTACGTGAGAAACGCTCAAGTTGGGTTTTACATGTGGAAGTTTTTGGGTCCACGTTTATTGGTATGGAGGATGTTCGAGATACGTTATGTTTGATCTGAGAATGCATTACACGATTCTACAATGGACATGAATGAAATTGGGCGCTAGTTTTGTGGATCTCTTTTACTACCTTTCTTTTCCTAATCACTGGGCACAAACTTTTGTTCAAGGAGTTAACTCGTTTTTGTATCGAATCTGACAGATAGTCCATCCTACACTGGAGTCTTGTCTAATTTTAGCAAATTTAGCTCTTTCTCAACGCCACGGGCACCAATATCTGTGTCATCTTTTAGTTGTGGAAGGAAGCAGAATTTCTGTTTTTTCATCAGTAAAGGAACATTTTCATCAGTAAAGGAACATTTGAAAACGGAAGATTCGTCTATCCATAACTGTATCGCTTGAACGTAGTTACGTCTGCAGTGTAACTGGAGACACAGATGCCAGATAACCAATAGTTCGGACATGTGGTAGCACATCGAGACCTGTAATAATGTATTCATGTTAGTCGTCCTTAGAGAAGTGTAAAGTGTGTACCTTATCCTGTTCACCGTTTCACCATGAAGGACGAAATAAGATATGTGAAAAAATAGTCTATTTGGTTCCTCTTCTTCGCTAAGCTACTGTATGCTCATAACTGATATACCTTGTACAGGAAACACTTTTTACACCATGAACACTATCACACTGTGAGTTTTCAGTCTGATGCCTCGTTATCTGTCTTAAATTATTGGGCAATATATCTTTGACATAGAACTTCGTGATGTGGAAAGCTGTTGTTTCCTAACAGTTAGAAGAGCAGGGCTGGTTAGTTTTTGGTGAAAGTCTGTGACGGACATTCCTCTCACCAGTAACGTGAACTCTCTTTAAGAAACCGCTTTAACGCTGTATCTTTAATTGGGACCGCTGTAGGCTATGTCAGGTCGCCGAACGTAAATACAGGAGAAACTTGGGTTCGTCTTGTATGGGGAACTCCAGGCAACTGATTACGCATATTCGTCTAATCGAGCTAATTGCCTCGTAGTAAATAGAATATTGAAATGTCTGGACGTTACACAGCCAGATGTGATTATCGAAGTGCATATTAGAGGAAACTGACAACATTGTCGACTGAGAAAAGTTACGCACCTTTAACAAGTGTAGCCAGGAGAATAAAATTCGCTTTTCGTCTTAATACACACTAAATTTTTGGCTGTGCATATAGCTTTTTTACTCAAAAAATCAGTAACGGCAGCAACAAGAAAGTCTACAAAATGTGACATTGATTAAAAAGATTCCTGACACTGAAAATCAAAGATGCCTCATTTCATTTACTGTTCACAGTGAATAACGGCTTTTGAAAAAATAAATTTGTCACACACGTTCATTGAGTGCTATTGTGCTGGACCGTGTGGACAAAGTATTTTGGTAATACAACCGCCAGAGGCTTTCGCAGATCGAGACCTCCAGAGATACGAAGAGAAGCGAACTTCTTATCTATAACAGCTACGGACGTTGTAACTATCTCTCTATTTGCCATTATGTTATAATGAATTTTGGTGATTGCTCCAGAAAAATGATGTGGCCAGTTTTCGCATAAATCGCGTGATGGAGAAAAGTGGGCAGAAGGCGCAGAACTGAGTGACGGAAATCACACTGAACGTGCTGTCAAAAACTAGTTTTAACCAACACAAGACATATTCATATTTCCAGCCAAAACCTACTCACTTTTGCAGGCTATAAAATATGTGATCTTTCTAACCTTCCTGAAATCAACGTATTACCTAATTTAGAATAAAAGTAAAGACCTTGCAGACCTTTAGTTCAGTATCAAGAATCATAGAAAAATGGTCAAAAAACTTAAAATATCTGGATTAACTACCGTGTCGGTAATAAATACAACTGGCAGACGATGTACTTAGGAGTCAAAGGTATGTTAACATTAATATCCTGTACGCAGATTACTTCTTCAAAATGAAAATAAGAAGTAACTCTTTCATGTCAGGACACTGAAAATAAACCATAGTCATTTATAGCAAGACAGTCATGGTTCATAGAGTCAAAAAAATATCAAGGAAAATAATGGCGTTCACTGTGCGAATGCGTTTCAGTCACGGAACTGTTTCCCACCATTGCACAAAATCGACTAACTGAACACCTCTTACTACTACTGGGGTGACCTAACAATCTCAGATGGCACTCTCTTTTACTGACAGTGTTACGGGAGGCGCAGTCCAAGATTATAAGGGAGTCCTTGCACTACCCCTATCCTTGAGACGAAGTGGGTAGGTTTAAGCAAATAAGATACTAAGTTCCAAAACGAAAAGTGGATATTAGGTTTACCTGAGAACCGAAACAAATATTCTTAATGCAACAGTTGCTAAATTATCAGTATTTACCTAGCAGTGGAAAAAAGGGGCAACAGCCATACGGTGTGTGAAGTTTCTGGATTTGTTGCTGTTTCGCGGCAAACTGTTCTAGGAGTCACCAAGCAGTGGTGTAACACACGTGGCCACGAAATACGTCAGGAGTTTGGTTTGAAAACGATCCTGACTTCAAGGGACTGGAGACGCATTTCACGGCTTGGGAATCAAAGTCCTTTCCAGATCTGACAGGAATTGCTGCAGGTAAGAATAAAGATACATAACCACCTGTTAGCGAGAGAACATTGCGATGGGAATTGCATGCAATGAACTTTTGGAGTCGATCACGTTGCAAGACGTCATTACACACACATACACGTAAAGCTGCGCGTTTTCAATGGCCTAGAAATCATCGAACATGGACAGTAGCTGATTGGCGAGACGTAATGTGATCTGACGAATCACGTTTTTGCCTATATTCAAGTGACGAATTGTGAGTGTATGACTGTGACTATGAGGAACAAAGCAAGCACTGGAAACATGTGGATTTGCCACAGATGCTGCTTGTATGGAGGCGTCACAGGAACACACCATCAGAGGTCGCTGTTGAAGCGGACGTTTTCGCTCTACGACAACGCTGCAGCTTATACTGCACAGGGCATAGCCCAGTATCCCATACACTGCTTCTCTGAGTTATCAGATTTTCCCACGCTCCCTGCTTTCTCCTAACATGGCACCCAGCGACTTCCTTCTCTTTCATCCTATGAAGGTATTGTTGCGTGGCAGGCATTTTCAGAACGACGATGAGATCGTTTCTGAGCACAGACGTTACCTGAAAAGCCAAAATGCAGACTTCTACAAACGTGGTGTCTACCAAGTCATCCGTGGCCGTGCGGTTAAAGGCTCTGCAGTCTGGAACCGCAAGACCGCTACGGTCGCAGGTTCGAATCCTGCCTCGGGCATGGATGTTTGTGATGTCCTTAGGTTAGTTAGGTTTAACTAGTTCTAAGTTCTAGGGGACTAATGACCTCAGAAGTTGAGTCCCATAGTGCTCAGAGCCATTTGAACCATTTTTTTTTTTTTTTTTTGAACCAAGTCATCCACTGTGGGGAAAAATTCGTCGCATTGAAGGTTAAGTAATACGTCAGAAATATTCATCGTCGTAAGTTCACCTTTGCACAACCCCCCCCCACCCCCCCCCCCCACCCCCTTCCTGGCTAGCCGCGCTTCACGAGCGGGAAGGCGGCACGCCTGGCGGATTTGTGTCGAGGTCTGGTGTGCCTGCCAGCGTGTTGATGATTTTTAAGGGGGTTTTCCATCTGCCTCTGCGAATGCGGCTGGTTCCCCTTATTTCGTCTCAGTTACACTATGGCGATTGCTGCGCAAACACTGTCTCCACGTACGAGTACAGCATAATTACTCTATCACATAAACATTTGGGGTTACACTCGTCTAGTACGAGACGTACCTGGCCGGGAGGGGGGGGGGGGGGGGGGGGGGTGTACACAGGGGGCCGAACCGAACCGCACAATAACCCTGGGTCCGGTGTGGTGTGAGAGGGTGGTGTGGGGAGGGTGGACTGCTGTGGCCTGTTTGGGATTGTGAACCACTGAGGTCCTGAGGTCTACAGCGGGGCGAAGCCTTTCCGTCGTTTCTAGGTCTCCAGTTCAATACACAATACAGAACTTTGCCTTTTCGAAGTGATAATGAATACTTTATTGCCCTTTGTACATTATTCGCTGTTAATAATCTAGGAAAGAATAAGTGGATAGCTCATTATAAAAATTGTAGTGTTATGCTACTTTAAATAAGACGTTACCTAAACTAAATGACATAAAAGGCCTGAACCATAACGATATGAGAGAAAGTTCTAAAAGCTAAAAACAATAGGACAGTCACTGGTTTAGACGGTCTTAATATGGAACTGTGGAACTGTGGCGGGTTACTCCTAAATCTAAGACTACTCCACATATTTAATCAGCGTTGGAGAAATAAGAAAGACTGTCTGTCTAAGAGCCAAAGTAATAACTATCATTGAAAGGAGCGATAAAAATAAATGTACTAACTATCGAGGTATAATCTTCCTGGATTCAGCCTCTAAATTATATGATAAAATCCTGAATGAAAGACTTAAAGATATCGAGGGAAAGCTAATATCTGCAGAACAATCAGGTTACAGGAAAGGGCGATCAGCTCTTGACAACGTACTTAGACTGCAACAAGTTATATAAAAGAGAAGAGATTTGAGTATGGAACCTATCTTCCTTTTGTGAATTTTGAGAAAGCATTCAGTAATGTGAATACGGAAACACTGTGGAATATCATGTCTGAACGAGGTTGTTCATTTTACCTCATAAATTCTACTAAGAATCTATCCAGAAACACCGACATTTGAAGGAACATGCAGGCCGTATGGTTGGACAAAGATTTCCGGTGAAAGCTCTCAATTGTAAACGCTCTGGAAGAAGAAATGTAGGAGGACCATACAAGAGATGGAGCACTGTAACATACCCTTTGCCTAATACATGAAGCAAAGAAGGAGAATGAGACATTCTTCGATGGGCAATCAGTGGCTCGGATTCGAGAACAGCAAAGAACAGGTCGAGACGGAATAATCGGGACTTTTGTCCAATGAAACATGATGGCACGGAGTAGGGCAGTACCTTTAGATCACATCTTTCTCAAAAGAAGGAAGAAAGATTAGGATTTGACATCCAGTCGAGAATGATTTCATTACAGACTGAGCATTAGAACGGACAGGATTTAAGATGACGTAAGGCAATCAGCAGGGTACTTTAATAAGGAACCAACTTAACACTCGCCTTCACGAAGTTGGGGAACCCTGAATTTGGATGACGTGGTGGGGATTTGAAACACGCTTCTTCTGAACGCGGAGTCTAGTGCTTTAACCAGTGCTGCCGCATCTGGATTAACAGCTCCCAAGAATTAGTTGGCTGGTTAATTTGGGGTTTCGTACCAAAACAGCGAGGTAATCGGTCTCATCGGATTAAATAGGACGGAGAAGGGAGTCGGCAATGCTCTTTCAAAGCAAGCATCCCGGCATTTGCCTGAAGCGATTTAGGTAAATCCTGGAAAACCTAATCATAGCCGGACGCGGGACTGGATCCCACACCAAGAACTTAGACAACGAACTAAATCTCACAATGTGAATTATTTCTGTCACGATCAGGAGTACTGTCACCTACTGGCTACGATTCACAACTCATGTATCTCCACCACAACCGCGAAGACAACAAGTAGTTCTTATAGAATCTAGAAGATTTCAAAAAATCAACAACTATCTTTTAATTCGTTCTCTGATTACAGAAAGAAACAGTAAACGACTCTGCTCTAGGAAACCACCATTTGCGGAAGATACATGCTTAGAAAATAACAAGTCTGATGCTATACAGTACTGGAGAAAAGCCTGAGGCGAAACTGTGACAATTGGTCCTGAAAAATTCCAATGTACTTCTGAAAAACAGACTGGCTGTGATATAAACTAAGTTGGAACCAACAACGATAACGTGCGATCTCACTTGTGTAAATGTGAACTAAGCACATATCTGACGTGCGAGTGTGGAGCAGAAAGGTAGACAATCCTGTTTATAATGCAGAAATGTTTACTAAGAGCCTATACGAGACAATTTGAAGACATTCTGAATACGGGTAACAGTCCGGATAACCGTATTTCTAACTTAGGTGTTTCGTTATGAATATTATTGTTAGTTTATATATCCGGCCGAAGTGGCGCTGCAGTCTGGAACCGCGAGACCGCTACAGTCGCACGTTCGAATCCTGCCTCGGGCATGGATGTGTGTGATGTCCTTAGGTTAGTTAGGTTTAACTAGTTCTAAGTTATAGGGGACTAATGACCTCAGAAGTTGAGTCCCATAGTGCTCAGAGCCATTTTCTTAGTTTATACACGTTAAAGAGCTTTGTAATAATGCCATACGATAAATGAAAAGCCACTGCACATCGATCTGCACTTTACCCTTGAGCTGGATATAAATCTACGTCTTTATCTAAATACATACTCCGCAAGCCATCGCACGGTGCGTGGCGGTGAGTACCCTGCACCATAACTGGTCATTTCCTTTCCTGCTCCACTCGTAGATAGAGCGAGAGAAAAACGACAATATACTCGTACATATACCTTCGTATGAGCCCTAATTTCTCGTATCTCAACTATGTTGGTGGCAGTAGGATCATTCTGCAGTTAGTTTCAAATGCCGTTTCTTTAAACATTCTCCGTAGTGTTCTTAGAAATATCTTCTTCCCTCCAGGGTTTCCCACTTGAGTTCTCGAAGCATATCGGAAGACTTGCATTCTGATCCAACCTACCGGTAACAAATGTAGCAGCTCTGAATTATTTCGATGTCTTCTTTCAGGCCGACCTGGTACGGACCACAAACACTCGAGCAGTAGTCTGGAATAGATCGCACTAGCGTCCTATATGCGGTCTCCTTTACAGACGAGCCACACTTTCCAAAAATTCTCCGTATAAACCAAAGTGGAGCATTCGCCTTCCCTGCTACAATCCTCAAATGCTTGTTCCGTTACATAGTGCTTCGCAACGTGACGCTCAGACATTTAAATGACGTGACTGTGTCAAGCAGGACAGTAATAATGCTGTATCCGAACATTACAGGTTTGTTTTTCATACTCATCCACAATACTTACATTTTCTGCACTAAGAGCCAGCTGCCATTCATCACATGAACTAGAAATTTTGTCTAGGTCATCTTGTATCAACCTGCAGTCACTTATCCTCGACATCTTTCTGTACACCACAGCATCATCAGAGAACAGCGGCAGGTTGCTGCGCACCGTGTCTGCCAGATCATCTACGTATATAGAAAATAGCAACGTACCTATCACACTTCCTGTGACACCCCTGATGCTACCCCTGTTTCCGATGAAAACTCGTCTTCGAGGACAAAATACTGGGTTCTATTACTTAAGAAGTCTTCGAGCCCGTCACAAATCTGGGAGCCTATTCCTTATGCACGTACCTTCGTTAACAGATATTCCCAGTGATTGGGGTCCCAAATAAAACTATTCATTTTTCACTCGTCCATTAGTTGCATCGTTTTGACTTCGGAGGGTAATAACATTCGCATCAATCACCACTTTTAGTACCAAAACACAAAGGAAGTGTGAGGTCGCACTCGATGTTGTTTTCTCCTGACACGAAATTATTTCGTACACGGCTTCATATGCTCTTTCTCGTTCTTGCTTGGAAAATCCATACTTTGGAAATCACTGTGGATGTAAGAGAGTACGTGCCATTGTACCACTTATAAAGGCTTCTTCCCGTTCCATTCAAGTATGGAGCGTTGGAAGGACGAGTGCTTGCTCGACACTGTGCGCGCTCTATTTAGTTTAATCTGCGATTGCTTCGGTGTCGAGGCGTAAAGGTTGAAGCATACCCCAAGATTCCTCACTTAAAGCTGGTTCTTGAAATGTTCTAAGTTTTCTTTAAAGGGATAATTTGGACCTGTCTTTAAGAACCGGGCAGTTCAATTTTTTCATCAATTACGTGACGCTCTGCCGAGGTGTTACGTCTTTAACAAAAGAAACCTAAAAAATACGATAATAATTTTAATGGAACTGCACGACCATTAAAGGAAAGAGTGATTATTGGAATGTTATGTTTTAGGTTTGAATTTCACTTACAACTTAATTTCCTTTACTGCACACGCAGGACACAATCAGTTTCTGCTCACATACAAGAATGACCGTATAGGTAATTTGACAAAACACACTATATACGTGTCATAGCCTCAGTGGCACCTTAATATGTAGACATATCAAACTCCTAAACACAGAATATGATTAACTGAACCGTGACTCTTGATCAAACTATAAAATCTATAGAACTATGAACAGGATTAATCTTTTCCCTTGTTTTGTTATTGTAACTTGGTGTTGAAGTTAAACATGTCTAAAAACTTGAGTACTGAGTCAAAGATCCAATCTCAGATGTTCTGCGATGTGCCAAAAGAGCAATTTTTGTAGTAGTACCTACAGTTCTTGCTTGTCTGAATAATGAATACAAAACTAGCGTACATCTTTGTCGACGTCGTGACTCGCGAGTTCCTTTATAGAGATATGATTTCGAGATGAAAATAATTTCGTAATAAATATTCAATAAATACTACAGCGTGTCTAACAAACATGTGACCATACGTTCTGTCTTAGGCCGTACACGTTGAATAGCTCCAGTTAATCCTACTTGGTACGAGTTCCACACAGTTGTTTAATATCCTAGGCTGGTCGACACGAATGTTTTGTAAATAACCTCTTCTCCAGGCTGTCTACTTTCCTAAGTGTCCTACTAATTCACATAAGGCTATGTGGTCGTGCAATTTCATACCCCTACAAATTCATACCCTTCATATTCTTCTCATAGACATATCACGCCAGTCACCTGCAGGTTATCCGAGAGCGCTAATGCGCTGCTTCCTTGACTCAGACAGGTGCTCCAACCCTGGATCGAATCCGCCCGGCGGGTTAACGGCGAGGGCCAGGATGCCAGCCAGCCTGGATGTGGTTTTTAGGCTGTTTTCCACATCCCACTAGGTGAACACTGGGCTGTTCCCAACGTTCTGCCTCAGTTACACGACTCACAGACATTTGAAAACGTTCGCACTATTTAATGGCTACACCAGACGCAGATAGCTGGGCTACACTAATTCTGTCCTGTGGGGGTATGGAGTGGCGACAGGAATGGCATCCGGCCACCCTCCAACATCGCAAAATCCGTAGTAACGAGGCCGACCCAGCGTTTAAGTGGGACAAAGGCCCACAGAAAATGATGATGAGACATATCAAGCCAATTACGAGTTGTTATATCAGTTACTTTACGAGGGCCTGCGTCTTCGTATGTACAATGTGAATGAGGCGCTGGTTCTTAATGAGTGAGAAAGTGCAGTTAGGCACGCTTTGCTGGTGACTGACTGCGATATTAGGTCCCATCCCATCGCAGCTGACGGCTTTTCTCGGTAGAGAGCTGCCGCTTCGACAACGCAGGTATAATGAGTCTGGTTTGATGGACGACTCTGCTAACGTTTCTCTGCTGGCTGACTCGGCAACATCTCTGAAATGAGCACTCGAAAGATAATGCCCATACGTCTTGCAACTTATTTTGTTTGAAAACTCTGTAATTTAGAGAATCAGAACAGTGTGCTGTTAAGTGATAACCGATAGGTATCTGAAAATCGAACGTGTCACAGCACATTTACTTTAAGTTTCCATCAGAGAACTTTCTGAGGAACGCTAAGTGGAACGGCGAGCTTTAAAATACGTAATATTTTGAAAAAGAAATCCCAAATGAATGGCACTGGAAATGCTGGAAATAATGTAACTGAGTGTAAGTTTTTTCACATCTTATATTGAGAATTGTAGTCAGTCGGCTTAGAAGACTGTAAAAAGTTCTTTCCCTGATACATGTATCGGGGCCTGTTTTTTTTTTTAATCTTTTCACGGATATTACGATTTTATTGTTATTGTAGCATAGTAGAATATGTATACGGTTCTTGTGTACATTTTACTTTCCGTGACACTTACTGGCTTTTGTTCTTCCCCTCAGTCACTGTGTGCGTTTGATTACCAGTGTACTGCCTTCTTCTAGTTGAAATTGATGATGACTTCGCCTGCATTCTGGGTGTCAAACGGACACCGCTTTGAGGTTTGCTGTGGTACCCTTAATCCCTTGACTTGTCGCCATCAGGGCAGTGATTATCTGATGATGCTGCCGTTTGAGAAGCGAAACCGTACGGAAAATCAAATTGAGTGCAATCGATGGTTGTTCTTTCTAAATAGATTTTTTATTAATATTAATTACTACGATTGCGTGGCCGTAGCAGGACATAGCTGCGTTTGCTGACTTTTTCCCACTTAGATTTTCATTTCTCACAGGTTTGATTCGGCTCACCACAGATTACTCTACATCAGAGTGGCACTTGCGCTCAACATTCTCAGTTATTTGTTGGATATACTCCAATCTGTCTTTTTGTGCAGTTTTTACCTTCTACAGCTGTCTCCAATACGATGAAAAGCACCTATTGGTGACTTAATACATGTCCTGTTACCCCGTTCCTTCTTCTTGTCAATGTTTTCTATATATTTCGCTCCTCGCCGAACATTCGCAGAACGTCCTCATTCTTATCCTAACAGTGCATGTACACTTTCCAGTTACATTAATGTGACCACCGCCTGCATTCGATGTCAACGTGAAAGTGACTTAATACGTGTCCTGTTACCCTGTCCCTTCTTCTTGCCAATGTTTTCTATGTATCGTGACAAATAACAACACATACAGCCGTCCTTACGATTGTATTTTATGTTGTCGCTACCAGTTTCGACACTTCATTGCGTCATCTTCCGGCCTGTATGCATAAAACATTAAAGATAGCATTATCAACGTATCGGTCAGGTTGTATAGAAACAGATTAAGATAGAATGAGAATAAAGCAAGACTCTACAAATCAATTTACACCGAACATTTGACAGAAAGAACAGATACATCCATTGTAACGTATCTAAAATATACCATCACGAATTTCCACTCAATACATTGTACAATTGCACTATCCATTAAAACTTCTTTAAATATTATTCACGATTTTTATTTGACATTCGGACATGCATTATCTACAAAACCTTGAAATAACTTACCGTAAGACAAAATAACTGTGAAAGGCGATGAACGGAAGGAAACAATATATCACAAGGAAGTAAAACGAAGGAACATGACCTATGTGTCGTGTCAAAGTATCAAATGCCCGATGAGGGGCATACACTATGTCATATCCATAAAATGAACGTCTGAGACATGATATAAATCGAATTTAGGACCCACATACATAGAACGTATGAAAGACACCCACAAGGAAATTGTTCATGATGCAGACATTCATATGTGAATGCATCATATATCGTGTATTGCCATGAAACAATCACACACAGGGATATTAAGTAGCATGAAGGATGACAACTATATAAACTAGAACAGGTTACTGAGTAGCTCACCGCTCTAAAAGTACTCTTGTGTGTTAAACATAAGTGATCACGAGGAACTAATTGAAAAATGAACTATATACTCGTAGTTATGATGCATTGTAACTAGTACACACTTCCGTCTTTCGATGGCATTAAAACCATACGCCAATCCATGCCAGCAATTAGGAAATTTTTTTCCAGTTATTCAAATCTAGTCAAAGTCAAGCCACATTATTAATTGACCAGTGAGGAGGCCACACAACATGCTCATAATTAAAACGTAAGTAATGGTAATTTTTCTATCAGACGTACATTGTCAACGAGTGACATCTATCTGTATGTTGGGCAATACAAACACTAGTACAAGAAAAACATTGACAATGCCACGAGTCGTATATAGTGGAACTTAAGGTAATGTAATGCAGGTCGACGTGAAATAGAAGACAGGTACATAATCAGTGTCACATATCTGACTAAAGTAATTGCATGTTATAGAAAGTGACATTTATAGTACACATTTCTACACCCAACACGTAACTGGAGGCCAGTAGCAGCAACGTTCATGTCAGCTTCCTGACCAGCAACCCATTCGAAAAGTACTCATACAAATGAAGCCCAAGTAACCACGCAAAAATACAATAAAATTTAAGTTGCATATACTTATGAGTAAATGTATTGTAACCAATACACATCTTGGGCTTTGAACTGCATCAAACCTAAAAATCATATCGATGTAATCAAATTTCAAAAGAGCCTTACTGGCCATACATATCGCCACACAAACCAAATTAACAATTGATCAGTGAGGAGCCCACACAAACTGTCAGTAATTGAATCGTAAGTGAACCCTATACTTATGGTTGATGTGAGACTGACCATGTCATAGCAGTCTACGAATTGACATTATATCCACTGTTACAATTGCAACATTGTGAATGCCATAGTCCTGTCCAGCAGAATCTGATAGCTGGTAATTGCATACCTATGTAAACACGAAATTTGTGCACAACCATTGAATGTGTCACATACGACCACAATAGCTGCATATGAAAGAGAGAGCATCGTACACTTCAACATATGTCATTACTCGACACATCTTCTAAAACTACTAAACACGTACGGACCCAAGCGTAAGCAGATAACCCTTACCACGTCCAGTAGCAACTGTCTCATGCAGCAACAAACTACCAGTGAAAGTCGGCAAGAGACACGTACTTAGTCAAACTGAGACAGCTATGAAAAAACAAGAACGTGGCACGAAATATATAGTGGGCGGAGAGAGGAGTGAAGAAGGGATAATATAAGAGTTATTGTAACCGTACAGGCACAAGATAGCTTGTAATAAACACCCAACGGCTTACAGTTACAGATTGGTGTATCACTAACGTGAGAACAAGTAGAGACCTAGACCATTCCGACACATGTCAAGCAGCTATTCGCAAATGTCGAAAAGTCCTCCCATACCCATACGCGAAATATAAAAAAAAAAAAACCACCGAAAACACTGAAAGACTCGCTGTTTTGTTGCGGTACAGGTTGATACGATCCCCATGCATAACCCATTAGTTGCCAGCAGTACTGGATTCGCAGATAATCTGCAAAGCGACATAACTAAAGTGAATACCAGAGTTTAAAACTCTAACAACAACTGTAAATGGATGTTGGAAGTACCTGAAACTTACGTGTCAGCACTCCAACCATCAACTGTCAACTGATACGAGAACCATTCAAATACTACATCCAAAGATATGTTTCAGTGAATACTCAAAGAAGTCAGTCTGTATCAAACAGACGATATACGAGTATCTCACTATCGATAATAGCAATCGAATCCAAACCAATGTTAAAGGAAAATCGTAACTGAAATACTTAGATAAAATGTTGAAACCCAATAACTGAGGCGTAGTCAACCAAATATTGCAAAGTAGTAAGTGGAAATTCGTAGTGGTTCACGGGTCAATATATCAAGACTACAGTGTCTGTACGATATTAATAAATACGTTGTACTAGGTCAAGGTAATTCGAACATACATGGCACTAACTGTGCTTTATAGGCATAAAAAATTACGAGAACAGTCAAAGATTAGTTTTTTTCTTCGACTCAGTTTGGGCGTTCAACAAAAAATTAGGTTCTCTGTGGGAATGGGTATAAATTTCAAGATCCTTTATTATGTCCGTTGTACCTCCTTTATCCACGAAGTGCAAAATTTTTAAATTCTCCTCTATAACTATGACCGTATGTTTCATTGTCTTAAAATGTTCTTTGAATGTCGGATGTTTAATAGTACAGGGCAGCATGTTACCTATATCTTTCTCTAAAAGTTCTAGCAGTTTGGCGTATGTACATGGATTTACAATCATCGCAGGTTATTTTATGTACGCCAGATTTCTGAAACGGACAGAACTGTTCCACTGAATGTGTCAACAACTTTGACAACGCGTTGTTATTCTTGAATCCTACATTAACGTTAACTTTACGAAAAATATGTGCCACATCATTTGACAGAGGACCAATGTAACTCGTACTTGTTAAAGATTTTTTTTGTCTCTTCCTGTATCTCTCTAAAGAAATATCGTGTATTAAATTAGACCTCTTCTTGACGTTTTTTGAATATATTTGGTCGATTAATTCTGGTTGAAACCCACTACTGACCGCTATATCCCTTAAAACATGTTTTTTCCGTTCTCTTTCATCAGTTTCTAATGGAATATTTATAAGTCTGCTGATTGAACTGTAAAAAATTTTTAAACCTGTCATAATGAGCAGAATGACGTGGGATAATCGTATCTGTAGCTGTTGGGTTGCTGTAAATCGCAAACTTGTGGCTTCCGTTATTATTCATGAACGTAACATCCAGGAAATTAATGTTCTTGTTTACTTCACTTTCATATGTAAACTGTATACTGGGATGTAGAGTGTTAAACGTCTCAAAAATTCTCCTTAACTCCTCATTCTCCTCATTAAATAATAACAATGTATCATCAACATACCGATAATAGTACAGAATTAAATCACTTAACTCCTGCTGCTGTATAAAAAATTTTGTTCCAAATGATTGACAAAAGTATTTGCTAGTGTGCCCGACAGACAACACCCAATTGCTAATCCATCATACTGCTTGAAAAATTCTCCTCTAAATGAGAAGTAATTGCATGACAGAAATAGCTCTAATAGTTTTAAAAATCATCGATTTCACCTATGGACATACGTCTGTACTTAATAAAATTCAGTTTTACAAGAGAAATGACTTCATTTACAGGCACATTTGGAATCAAATTTATAATGTCTAGCGACATCAGTACGTATTTATGAGGAATCTGAACATCTTTAACTTTCTCAACCAGCTCATATGTATTCTTAACTGAGAATTGTCGTTCAAAAACGTAGTTAGTGAACAAAATCTCGTTTAACTTACTGCACAGCTTATAAGCAGGACTGCCTATACAATTAACGATTGCCCTCATTGGGGCATTCAGTTTATGAATCTTTGGTTGTGACCGTAGGCAGAGGGTATGTGGATTCATTACTTCAAGGGACCTGCAGGCTTTCTCATCAAATAAGAAAGCAATCTTTCTAATAGCATTCTTCACTTGTTTAACGAACTGCGCAGTGGGGTTATGGTCAAGTTGTGAAATCCTATTACCTTCAAAAAACTGTAACCTTATCACTATATTCAGTGATACTTAATATTACCAGGGTATTCGCCTTATCAGCTTTTATAATTAATGTTTGGTGTTCTTTGAGTTTAAAATTAATACTACAAACTAAATTTACATCAGTTTTATCTGGCCCTTATTCATCCTCTTATTCCTAGTCACACGTCGGTTAATTGACCCTGCAACTCTGCTGGTAATAAAGTCGTGCTGCGCCTTATCAACGTTACAAACATTGAGCGTGTTTTTAATCTCTGCTAACATTAATTTAATGTCTTTATTCCGCACCTTTCTATTCACAGCGCATTTATTACCATTCTGTAGTAATTTTAATTCATCATTACTAAAAACAATGTCAGTCCTGTTAACGACTCTGTCATAAAATCATAAGGATGGCTTTAGGTGTTTTTATTTTTCACGATAGTAAACGGCCTTTGTCCCAGAGACGTCCTGCTAAAAAGATGGACATACAAAAGCTTTCCTATATATTTCTCTCGTAGAACGTCCTCATTCTTATGCTAAGCGTGCATGTACTATTTCCATTCATATTAATGTGACCACCGCCTGCGTTCGATGTCAACTTGCAGTAACCACTCATATAAAGCTCATTAGTAGGATGCGGAGTACAGTCGGTTGGTTTTTGTGGAGGAGGAGACCAGACTGCGACGTCATCAGTCTCATCGGATTAGGGAAGGATGGGGAAGGAAGGCGGCCATGCTCTTTCAAAGGAACCATCCCGGCATTTGCCTGGAGCGATGTAGGGAAATCACGGAAAACCTAAATCAGGATGGCCGGACGCGGGATTGAACCATCGTCCTCCCGAATGCGAGTCCATTGTGCTAACCACTGCGCCACCTCGCTCGGTCGGAGAACAGTAAATGGACTGATTTATCTGACGTCCAAAAGGGCATACTCATTAGCATTCCCGAAACGGCTAAATTTATAAACTGTCTGCGTGCCGCCGTGGGTAACGTGTACCGTCCATGGTAAAATGGCGCTGTCCAAATCCGGCGCCGAGGCAACTGCGTTGCACTACGGGCCATAGAGGGCAAGAGTGAACGACAGCCGAGGAGATGTGTACGGGCGAATGGACGTGTAAATGTTGAGCAACTGATAGTCCAGATGAACCAAGGGGATACCAACTGGCCGGCCGAAGTGGCCGTGCGGTTAAAGGCGCTGCAGTCTGGAACCGCAGGACCGCTACGGTCGCAGGTTCGAATCCTGCCTCGGGCATGGATGTTTGTGATGTCTTTAGGTTAGTTAGGTTTAACTAGTTCTAAGTTCTAAGGGACTAATGACCTCAGCAGTTGAGTCCCATAGTGCTCAGAGCCATTTGAACCATTTGATACCAACTGTGTCCGTTCAGCGAACGTTGCTGCACATGGTCCTACGCAACAAGCGCCTGGTTCATGTACCCATGTTGACTGCTGTTCATCGTAGACAAAAGCTGGAATTTGCAGACCAGTACCGCAAATGGACGTCCACAAAATGCCGACAAGTGTCCTATTCAGCTGAATCACGTTTCATGCTCCATCAGATAGATTGCTGTTGGCTTGTACGCCCTGAAAAGTCTGAAAGCTAACAGCCTGCATGTGCTATGGCATGGGAAATGATATCGTGGCATTCCTTGGGTGATATCGTTATTCTAGAAGGCACAGTTGATCAACACAAGTATGCATCTATCGTTGTAGACCACGTTCACCCCTGCATGTAGTTTATTACTTCCTCGGCTCGATGGCATCTACCAGCAGGGCAACATGTCAAGTAACTCTCATTGTACGCCCACAGTTCGAAGAGTGAAAGAGTAAGTTTGCTGTATTCCCTAGTCCACCAAGCTCCCCAGACTTAAACCCAATCGACAATCTGTGGGATTGCCTAGATCGAGCTGTTCGCGCTGTGCATGCTCAGTCGAGGAACTTCACGCAGCTGGGCGCGGCACTGGAGGCAGCATGGCTCCACATCCCTGTCGGTACCCTCTGGAGCCTCAGCACACACTTCCTGCACGTCTCGCACCGATCTGCGCTGAAAAAGAGGGCTATTTGGGCTTCCGACATGTGGAGACATTAATGTCACTGGGAAGAGTAATTTTCAACATCCTATTGTAGAACCACATCTCCAACACTTCTATTCTTGAGCCGTACTGCGGCTCGCGTTGGTGCTGTGTGTAGGTTTCTGCCAGACTGTATCATTTAGTTGGCATGGTTGTGTTGTTTGTCTTCTTCTTGTGTTCACTGGCACCACTCGGTTTCGTAAGCGTTGCCTGTCCGCTAGTGGCAGCAGCGGTGCTTATCGATATGCAGTTCTGCTGCCCTATCTTTGGGGCGACCTCGTGCCTTCTTCTTTGTGGTTTGAGTGGAGAGTCGGTTGGGGACGCAGGAGCAGCGAGGTCCTCGCAGAGCGACAACACGCCGGGACTGCGTTTATGGGCTGCTGGATCGAAGGGCAGTGGTCACGAGGTCGCACGATCTCGCCGAAACCGGATCCTGCATGTCTAAGTTGAGTGCATTGCAATCCGTGTAGAGAAACCTCCACCATTGTGAAATCTCGCGAAACTCCAGTGACTTGCTTTCATGTTGCTGCTCGTACTGTCGCCGAGGCGAAAAGCATCGAGTGGAGTACCTGGGGAAGTCGTATCTGATTAGCTTTCCTGAGCTTCTAATTACTATTTACTATTTTCAGCTTCTTACATTGTTAAGTTCAACCAGCGGTATTTTTCTGTTTTGTGGCCGCTAACGCCCCAGTTACCTGCCCTGGGGGTTAGTGTAACGACAGTGTACATTTCCTCGCCTTGCCACTGCTGTCTGGTGAGGCGTGCAAGTTTGTCAGCTTTTTGATTGTAGGTTGGGTGGCGTTCTTCTACCTTAGTGGGAGTCATTCCTTCTTTTTCCGGGTGCTCTAAGCACAGTATTCTGTGGGCGGAGCCCAGACTGCCGGTTCCGGCTTTGGTGTAATTTTACATCTTGCATTTGTTTTGTTGGATGTCAGGTGGCCTCACCAAGATTATCATTAGTCGCCCTTAGACTGCCGAGTTACCATCTTGTGATCTGAATGCAACTCTTGGCTGCCTTTCTCTTCACTCGCGGAAGCGTTTTTGGTGTGACCTACTCAAAGGTCGACTCCTGGATCCTGGAGCACTGTCTGTCACTGGCCCTTGTATTTTATTTTATTATTGTATTATTAAGTTACCATCTTTTGTGTCTGCTACTTGGTTACCTGTTGTTTGTGTTTTTAAATTAACTTTTGCTATGACATTCGCCGTTTGACAGTATATTTGTTAAATCTTTTATCATTTCCGTTTTGGCGTTGAAAGGCCTTCAGCCGTGATTGTGGTTGCTTGCCCTAAAATCCTGATTGCGACCTCACTGGGTTGTTTTCAAAAATTATTTGCTGTCTTTATTTTATGTATGTTTGCTGATTTTTTTTAATAATTGCCACTTTGGGCGTTAAAGGCTTTCAGCTGTGATTGTGGTTACTTGGCTTAAAATTCTGATTGCGACCGCATTGGCTTATCTTCAAAATTATTGGCTGTTTGTATTTTATGTATTTATTAAGTTTTAAATAATTACCATTTTTCACGTTAAAGGCCTTCAGCCGTGATTGTGGTTACGTGCCTTGAAAGTCTGACTGCGACGTCATTGGCTTGCTTTCAAAAATTATTTATTAAAATAAATGAGTGAAATTGCAAAGCAAACCAATAGTAATTGATTCGGGCCCGGTCGACAATCGTAACCCATCCTGCCTTCCTTAATTAACAGGTTTCAATTCTCTTTTTTAACGGTTTTACCACAGTACACGGTTAACTTCCATACAATGCTGTGCTCTAAAAGCAAATCCTCGGCAATTTCTTCCTCAGACTGATACTGATACAATTCTCTTAGTCAGGGATGCAATCTTTGCTGTCTTTTTATATGTCCTCCTTGCTTCTTCAGTCATGTGTTCTTTTGCCTACAAAGTTGTACAACTCCTTAGATTCGTATACCTCGTTATCTCAAATTTTGATGTTAAGTTTATCGGTGTTATCGTTTTCCCTACTGCCCATTTCTTTCATATTTCTTCACTGTATTTCCAAACCACAGTCTGTGCCCATTAAACCATGCCATTCAGTACAGATGCTGAAATTCTTCTTCTCTTTCACTGAAGATGGCACTGTCATCCGCAAACCTTATGATCGGTATCCTTTCATAATGAATTTTGGTTTGTTGTAATTACTGTAACCAGTCACTTTTTGTTTTTTCTTCAGTTTTTATTGTCCTCTTCCTGGTTTCGAACCGCCCAGCGATTCATCATCATATAGTATATACTTACTGATTGTCCACAGCACAACTCTACACGACTCCCACACAGTTGCAGGCAATAAATATGTACCATCTGATGAATTCCTAGATGGTTCGAAACCGGTAAGGGGACAATAAAAGTGAAGAACAAACAAAGAAAAAAAAAGCTGACTGGTTGTAGTAATTTAAAAAAATATTTATTCATCACAGTCGCAGTAGTCCTCATCTATAATGGATAAAAGCTTTACATTGAATTTTAATTTCACTACTGAAAAAAATGGTTCAAATGGCTCTGAGCACTATGGGACTTAACAGCTATGGTCATCAGTCCCCTAGAACTTAGAACTAGTTAAACCTAACTAACCTAAGGACAGCACACAACACCCAGCCATCACGAGGCAGAGAAAATCCCTGACCCCGCCGGGAATCGAACCCGGGAACCCGGGCGTGGGAAGCGAGAACGCTACCGCACGACCACGAGGTGTTCACTACTGACTTTTTTTTTTTTTTTTTTTTAACTTCCGTCACTGTTTCTTCGACGTAGATACTGAACATAAGGGGCGAGAAATTGCATTTCTGTCTTACACGCTTTTTATTCCCAGACCTGTATCCTTCATCTTCCTCCTTGTAGTTCGCTTCTGGTTCTTGTACATTGTTCACAGGTCGGCAAATCCTATGAAAGATCATTGATTTTACTTAAGTCTTGCTTCCACAGTCAAGTGCGACGTCAAAAATAACTCTCTGGTGCCTTTCGTAAAACCAAGGCCATCGTCTTGGTAGAAATATTCACTTCTTCTTCTACGTATTATTCTTACAAGTAACTTTTATGTGTGATATGTTAAACTGATTATGCAAAACATTTAGCTCTCAACTGCCCTTGACATCATCGACAGTGTAACGATGATATTTATGCGGATTATCCAGTGACGAGTCTACTGTCTCATAGATTACACACACCATCTTGAATAGTGTTTCGATTGCACTTTCGCTAGCGCTTTTAGAAATTCCGAAGGAATATTTGTATCATTTCTGCCTCTTTTGATCTTAAGACTCCAAAAGCTAGCACTGAGCCCCTTATGACCCTAATGTCCACTTCCATTTCTTCTTTTGTTAAATCAGAGAAGTTCCACCGCCCGCAGAGGGTTTCAGTGTACTTTTCTCACCCATCTGCTCTCACCTCTGCGTTTTATAGAGGAATTCCCATTTCGCTCTTGATGTCATACCTGCTATTAATTTTATCAGTGATTGTTTTGGTGTTTCTATATGCTGAATCTGTCCTTCTGAAAACCATTTCCTTTTCAATTTTTTAAAATTTAGTTAACTATGGCCACGTTTGCGAAGTCTAGTAACTGTACTGTATGAATAATTATTTGTATTTTCTGCTACCAATCTCTTTATTTATTTTTACGTTCGATTTAACGTAATGTAGCGCGTTTGTAGAATTTATTGCTCATCATCAAGCTTCTATGTACAAACAAAAACATTACTTAAAAATAACTTGTCGAAATTCAAACTAACACTAAATCGATGTCCAGTCATATCGTCCACTGCCGTTAAGCTGTGTTGCGTTGTTCGCTGTGACTGAGATCACGTATCGTGTTGGATGCACATAGTTTTGCATCGGTTGTTATTCCCGAAAATCTTGCGATACACTTGGTGTGCAATTGTTAGAACGAATTCAGAATACGCACGCAAATATTTAAGAATTCGTTCTCCCGCTGTTCGAATGTGGAACGTTAGAGAAATAACGAAACAAAAAATATGAGCAAAATATCCGAGACCTATTAGATCCGACGACGTACCGAAAACTAAGCGCAGATCCGACGCAACGTATCATACGGAATACGAATCGATTAATCAAGGCGTCTTCTCTGCCGGCGGACATACAGAGAAACCTGCGCAACACAGAAGCCCTAGCACCTCGGCTGTATGGATTACCCAAGATCCATAAGAACAACCTTCCACTGAGACCGATCGTTAGCGCTCCTGGATCACCGACATATAAACTGGCAAAACACTTGGCCTCTCTGCTCCAGCCACACGTGGGGAAGACCGACACATACATTAAGGACTCAGGACATTTCATTGAGAAGCTGAAGAAACTGAAACTTGCACCAAACGACACCCGGGTCAGCTTTGATGTTGTTTCGTTATTTACGAAAGTGCCACTCAGTGACGCTCTGGAGCACATCGGTTCCATTTTCCCGCTAGACATCAGAAAGCTCTTCTATGCATGTCTCACCACGAGCTATTTCACGTGGAATGGCGATTTCTACGAACAGCTGGAAGGCGTCGCCATGGGTAGTCCTCTCAGTCCAGTGGTGGCCAACTTCTTCATGGAACAATTCGAAGCGCAGGCACTGGACTCGTCGACTTGCAAACCTAAGGTGTGGTACAGGTACGTCAATGATACTTTCGTGGTGTGGAGCCATGGTGAAGACCAGCTCGGTGACTTCCTAAGACACTTGAACAGCCTCCACGCCAACATAACATTTACCATGGAAGTAGAAAAGGATAAGAAACTGCCATTTCTAGATGTGCTGGTCACAAGGGACAGCGAAAACCTGGGACACAGCGTGTATCGAAAACCGACTCACACGGACCGATACCTGCACAAACTGTCAAACCACCACCTGAGCCAGAAATGGGGCATGGTTAGTACGTTCGTAACGAGAGCAGGCCGAATATGTGAGCCGCAACACCTCAAACGAGAAATGCAACACCTGGAGGCTGTCCTGAGGAGCAATGGGTACTCCACAAATTATATTAGAAGTGTAACAGAGCCAAACACTCGGCGAAGTAAGGAACCAGAAAAAGAAACGTCGGGTACGGCCTTTCTGCCATACCTTCCCAGAGTGACGGACAGAATCGGCCGTATATTGCGCAAACATGGCGTAAAGACGATTTTCAAACCGACAAGGAAGATCGGCGAAGGAGAAAAGGGACCTACTTGCAACGTCGGGAATATACCGCATACCATGCACATGCGGAAAAGTTTATGTCGGAATGACTGGACGATCCATTAACACCAGGATCAAAGAGCATAAGCGACATTGCAGGTTGGGGCAGGTGGAGAAATCGGCCGTGGCAGAGCACGCACTGAATGAGACCAACCACGTAATAAAATTCGCCGACACGGAAGTTCTGGCTGTAGAGAACCACTATCACACGCGCTTGTTCAGAGAAGCTGTAGAAATACAAAAACACGCGAACAGTTTGAACAAGAAAGAGGAAAGCCTTAAGGTTAACGGATCCTGGCTTCCCGTACTGCAGCGAACGACCGTCGCAGGTAGCAAGAGGAGAACCGGACCGGAAATGACCGCGGAGAAGCCCTCGGACGTTGGCGCGCCAGGTACATATAGTCTGAGCCCGCGAGCTCGGCTCCAGTTCACCACTGGCAATGGAGGGCGAAGCTTTGACAATGCCAGCCACACGTGCTGGCGAAACGTCAGAAAAATCATTAGATGAACGTCGGCCGAAGAACCCGAGACAGAAGCCAACAGGCAGTTTGTCAACAAGTGGCCACGAAAGCCTCAACAATTTTGTGTTAGAGAAATAGTCTGAAAGTGGTCCTTTGAACTCTCTGCGAAGCAGAGTAGTCAAATGGGAGTAGACGTACAGATACATAGTGAATTACCGGTTCGATGTCCTCATATACTCTCATTATCTCTGCATTCTACACTATGTGATCAAAAGTATCCGGACACCTGGCTGAAAATGACTTACAAATTCGTTACGCCCTCCATCGATAATGCTGGATTCAATATAGTGTTGGCTTACACTTAGCTTTGATGACAACTTCCACTCGCGCAGCCATGTTAAATTAGGTGCTGGAAGGTTTATTGCGGAATGGCAGCCCACTGCTGCACTGAGGAGAAGTATGGATGTCGGTCGGTGACGCCTGGCACGAAGTCGGCGTTCCAAAACATCCCTAAGGTGTTCGATAGGATTCAGGCCTGGACTCTGTGAAAGCCAGGCCATTACAGGGATATTACTGTCATGTAAGCACTCCGCCACAGGTCGTGCGTTATGAACAGGTGCTCGATCGTGTTGAAAGATGCAGTCGCCGTCCCCGACTTGCTGTTCAACAGTGGGAAGCAAGAAGGTCCTTAAGCATCAATATAGGCCTGTGCTGTGATAGTGCCACAAAAAACAACAAGAGGTGCAAGCCCCTTCCATGAAAAACACGACCACACCATAACACGACTGCCTGCGAATTTAACTGTTGCCACTACACACGCTGGCAGATGACGTTCACCAGCCATTCGCCATACACACACCCTGTCATCGGATCGCCACTTTGTGTACCGTGATTCGTCACTCCACACAACGTTTTTATGAGCAGCCGCTCGACCATGAAATCCCTGTATTCTCGCCTCCCACCTAACTGTCATAATATTTGCAGTGGATCCTGATGCAGTTTGGAATTCCTGTGTGACAGTCTGGATAGATGTGTGCCTGTTACACATTACGACCCTCTTCTACTGTCTGCGGTCTCTGTGTCGACAGACGAGTTTGGCCTGTACGGTTTTGTGCTGTACGCATCCCTTCACGTTTCTACATCACTATCACATCGGAAACAGTGGAACTAGAGATGTTTAGGAGTGTGGAAATCTCGCGTACAGACGTATGAAAGAAGTGACGCCTAATCACCTGACCACGTTCGAAGTCCACGAGTTTCGCGGAGCGCCCCATTGTGCTCTCTCACGATGTCTAATGACTACTGAGGTAGCTGATATGGAGTACCTGGCAGAAGGTGGCAGCACAATGCGCCTAATTTGAAAAACGTATGTTTTTAGGTGTGGCCGGATACCTTTGATCGTATAGTGTACTTGTTATGTCGACATATACACGTCGTCTATTGTTCTTGGCGTTGGTTACTGAATTTTACAACATTCTCAATAATATGGATGACTGGTTTTTAGTTATCATTGGCCCTTGATGTCAAATCTCTTTGCTAAAACTATTTAGGAAATTATTTGATACGGCCGTCGAGGGGTGGTTGTTGGTACAATATTGTAGTTGCCGACGGCAGAGTTTTTTTTAAATTTATAGTAAAGTACGAGTAGAAACAATGTAAAGAAAACAGAACCTAAACAACTACAACATATGTAACAATAGACAATGTAGATCAAAAAGCGATGAAAAATGGGGGTAGCGTCATTGATTCTTATTCAAAAGGTCTTCGGTCCATGGTTCGAGTCCCGCCACTGCTTAAATTTTAATAAATAATCCGCGTTGGCGGCCGAAGACTTCCAGCATAAGAAGTCACCCTCATTCTGCCAGCAGCCTTGTCAAAGACGGCGGAGGAGCGGACTGTGTCTCAGGGCACGCTCTTGTTCGAGGGTGGGAAACTGCCCCTAAATGCGGAAGAATCAGCAATCATCAACGGCATAAGGATGCAGAAGGCAATGGAAGCCACTGCATTAAAGACACATAACGTGTATCTACAGGACATGTGGCCTGTAATTGAAGAAGTGTCATGATGATCTCTCCATTGGCAAAAGATTCCGGAATAGGCCCCCATTCGGATCTCCGAGAGGGGACTGCCGAGGAGGAGGTTACCATGAGAAAAAGATTAAATAATCAACGGATGGGTAACGTCCTACGAGACTGGGCGTGGAATGTCAGACGCTTAAACATGGTAGAGAATTTAGAAAATCTGAAAAGGGAAATGCAAAGGCCCAGTCTAGATGTAGTAGGGTTGAGTGAAGTGGAAAGAAGACAAGAATTTCTGGTCAGATGAGTATAGGTTAAAATCAGCAGCACCAGAAAATGGTATAACGGGAGTAGGATTCGTTATTAATGGGAGGGTATGACAGAGAGGGTGTTACTGTGAACAGTTCAGTGACAGGGTTGTTCTTATAAGAATCGACAGCAAACCAACACCGACAGGTATACATGCCGACGTTGCAAGCTGAACATGAAGAGATAGAGAAAGTGTAGGAGGATATTGAGAGGGTAATACAGTATGTTTTACAAATGTTGAACGAAATATTATTTTTTTTCCGCAGATTCGGATAAGTTTTGTTTGTTTCGTGGTAAAACTCTAATTTCTCTCTCTCAAACCCACCCTATGGGGAGAGAGGGAGAGTTTTAGTTTTAGCGAAACAAAATTTACGAAGTAAATAAGTATTTTTTATTTATCCGCAACCATTTTCCATGCAAATGTGAGAACATGGATTTTCTTGAATTACAGCGCCAACTGCAAAGAATAAAAAAAAAAAAAAATGCTTTAGACAAAATGTACGTAGTTTTTTTTATGTAGAATCTGATTCTGAAATACAAAATGGAGGTTCCCATTTGAAATTTTAAAGTTGCCTCCCCCCCCCCCCAAAGGGTGGCGGGCTAATTTTAGCACCAGCACATGTCCCCCTCGAAACTAATCAACTTTGGATTCTACACATTTCTTTGTGTGAAGCTTATTTTTAGAGTTATTCTGGTGTGTCAACTTATCAACTTAAAATTTACACTCTGTACAGGCTGAAGCGGCGAGCGAAAATTTGTACCAAGGCCGGGAATGGACTCTCCATGTTCCTGAGTAGAGTGGGGCGTCAATGAGAATTTGGATCGAGGTTGGAGGCATGCCAGGGTAATCCGTGCAGTTCTGTGAATCACTGCGTCAAAGTGGCTTAGTGGATAGCGCACCTGCCTAGCAAGCAGGAGAGCCGGGTTAGATTCCCGGCCTTGGTACAAATTTTCACTCACCACTTCAGTCTATTGCATAAAATATTATCTGTATGACACCAATAAATTCTCTGAAACTGTGTCATTCCATTTGTGTAAACACCCGTTCCTGGATTTCAGGCGGGATCCGCCACTTACGTTCAAGAGGTGCTATTTCAGAACATGGAGATCCTCGGGCAACTCGTGTGTAAAGGGGGTATTTAAAGTAGGGTGGGGCGGCAGAGAAAATTTGGGTGGAGGAGGGAAACGTGCTAGGGTAATCCGTGCAGTTGTGAGAACAATTGTATCAAGATGGCTTAGTGGCTATCGCACCTGCCTAGTGTGCAGGAGAGCCTTGGTACAAGTTTCACTCGCCGCATCAGTCTATGGAGGATGAGTCGCTAACTATTTCCACCTAGAATAACTCTGAAATTATGATAGCAGGTGAAAAGTTTGTCGGACAAATGTTGTATGTGATAACGGGTGCTATAATATGACTCTAGTTTTTTGTTGCTAGGTTGGGTCCCGTCAGAGATATGAAGGTCAACTTTCGTTTTTTAAATGGGGTGCTATAGTTTGGTACTTATTTTCTGATAGCGGCTATCGAGACGAATCAAATGATGTATAACTATAAGTTCTTTGAAGGTCAGCGAAGGTCAAAAAGGTGACACGAACGTCCATTTGCAGAAGGTGTTGGAAGTGATGACCATTAGTATCAATGCAGTGCTGCAATCTTCTGATCATGTATTGAGTGGTATTGCTTATCACTTTGGCACTTACCGAAACACATGCTCTGACAATTCTCTCTTGTATATTGCGCAAATAGTAATTATTCGCCGTATACGGCGCATCCATCTAACTGATTTGTAAATACCAATCCACAGTTTAGCAATACAATACTAATAGGACCGGTTAGACTTGTATCGTCGAATCAGGCGAATGTGAATTATGTATCCCTCCGAAGAACAAGTCGATATGCTTCTCGTTTTTTCTACACGTCGTACATTTAAATATGTGTATGATAAATTGAGAACAACTGGACCTTTAACGCATCGGAAACATAACCGGCAAAGAAAAGTTACTAACGAGGAAACGGAAATTGGTACTCTTGCCACTGTGGTTCGAGATCCTTGTGTTAGTTCACATCAGATCGCAAGGGAATGTGGCATAAGCCGGAGAAGTGTTGTTCGTATTCTGCATCGTCATAAAGATCATCCTTATCGTATAAGTCTCCACCAAGAATAAAGTGGTACGGATTGTATGCGTCGCACTGAATTCTGCCTATGGGCTCAACTCCAGACTCAGAGGGATGACACATTTATTAATTTGATTTTATTTACTGACGAAGCTACATTCACGAACCATGGAAATGTTAATTTGCATAACACGCATTATTGGGCACTAAAAATCCATGTTGGCTACGGCAAGTTGCACACCAAAAACCGTGGTCGTTGAATGAATGGTGTGGGGTTCTGGAGGACAGAATTATAAGCCCCTATTTCATCGAAGGAAATCTTAATAGTAGGAAGTACATCACATTCCTGCAAGAAATATTAGGTCTGTTATTGGAAGAAATACCTTTAGGAACAGGGAACAGAAAGTAGTATCAACACGATGGGTTTCCGACACATTTTTCGCTGATGGTTAGAAATGAGCTGCAGAGACAATTCCAAAATCGTTGGATTGGACGCGGAGGAGATGTGTCGTGGCCGGCTCGTTAGCCAGACTTGAGGCCTCTGTGTTTTTTCTTGTTGGGATTCGTAAAAGACATTGTCTATAAAGACGTTCCAACTACTCCTGAAGATAAACGAGAGGGAATTGTCAGAGCATGTTTTCCATAAGTGCCGATGTGATAAGGAGATTGCACCACTGCATTGATACCAATGATCATCATTTCGGACACGTAAATGGACGTTCATGCCACCATTGTGACCTTCGTTGACCTTTAAAGACCTTACTGTTACACATCATTGGATTCGTCTCGATAGCCGCTATCAGAAAATAACTGCCAAACTATAGCATCCCATTTAAAAAAAAAACAAAGTAGACCTTCATATCACTGAAGCGACCCCACCTAGCAACAAAAGACCAACATCATATTTGCCCCCCCCTCCGCCCCTTGTCCAAATGGCTCTGAGCACTATGCGACTTAACTTCTGAGGTCATCAGTCGCCTAGAACTTAGAACTAATTAAACCTAACTAACCTAAGGACATCACACACATCCATGCCCGAGGCAGGATTCGAACCTGCGACCGTAGCGGGCCCCTTGTCCCATGCAACTTTTGTCCCACAAACTATTCAGCTATTATCACCCTTTAGGAGTTATTCTGGTGGAAATAGTTACTGACTGACCCTGTATACACAACAATTTCTCATATATGGTTTGGACAGTAGCACGCAGTCAGCCGACTAGCATCGCTGTTACCGAGATGTTCGTTCCTAGGCACCGAGCATTACAGTTCGCCCTTTGTCAAAGTCGCTTACGTCAGTTGATTTCCCCGTATCGTCTCTAGAATGATCTCCCTTCGCTTCCCGTTCTTTCCTTACTGCATCACGTGCCTGCAACAACCTTAGACGGCATTCAGTCTCGCCGGCCGAGGTGTCCGAGCGGTTCTAGGCGCTACAGACTGGAACCGCGCGACCGCTACGGTCGCAGGTTCGAATCCTGCCTCGTGCATGATGTAGGTTAGTTAGGTTTAAGTAGTTCTAAGTTCTAGGGGACTGATGACCTCAGATGTTAAGTCCCATAGTGCTCAGAGCCATTCAGTCTCGTGGCGAGCATTGTTTGTATGCCAGTGTAAAGCATCGTCTGTTAAATGTCATCTGCAACTTCTAAAAGTGAATAATTTGAACCGGAAAGGCTAATGTAGTACCTAATATAGGTCTGATTTTGCTTAATGACGGTGACTGGTATATCTTTGTCTTATGAAGTGCCCATAATATTTATTGTTGCGCAAACGAATTATTAGTTTTAGTAAGCTCACCAGACCAAAAATTAGTCACCTCTAGAGAAATCATTAGAAGCATGTAATACCGTAGAATTCTGCCCTGAACTCGATTCAGTTATGAAGTGGTCCCACAAGGTTGTGAGGATACGTCGCAGCCCGGTTAAAGCGGTCGCCAACGATTTGATGGCATTGTTCCACCAATTTGCGGGGATCCTGATGTCGGCGTTTTAACCACTGTTCCAACATGTCACACAGATTTTCTGTAGGATTCACGTCAGGTGATTATGCAAGCCAGTCAAGATGTATTAAAGTAAGGGAGTGTTGAGAAAACCAGTAGCATATTCTTCTAGCCCGATGAACGTAGCTGTTGTCCTCTGTATGTTCCCGTGAGGGCAATGACATCTCGCGAGGTGACCGATTCCAAATGTTCAGTGCCTGCAGTTCCTGTCGCAATGTTCTCTCGCTAACAGGATGCCAACAACAATTTCTTTCGGGTTTGAGAGCAGTTTTGATTCATAAGCAGTGAAAAACGTCTCAGTTCTCTCTTCTTTTTACGACCACAATTCTGACGTCGTGTTTCGTGCAAACTTGTGTTAGACAGTGCTTGTAGACTCAGTGAAGAGTTCGCCAACAAACTCAGCAACGTCACACGCTGTATGACGATGGGCACTACTAAACAGGATTGTCCCTTTTTGCCTCTCTGTCATGTCCTTACATTTACCCTTATTTATGTACAATGTCCGCTTTAAGTACAAACGTCTCACTGATGACTACCGCCTTATGCTCTCGCTGAGACAGTTCACGCGCGGTTGAACAAGTGACTCGATCGCTGCGCCATCTGTAATGGGTTAACGATTCATCTGTGAGTGCGCACTGGAGTGACTAGTTTCTTGTCTGATGAGCTTATTTGCTGGCAATATGAGGGGCTAAATGTCCGCCGTTACATCGAACAAGGCTATCTACTACCAAAGTAAGTAGAAAATCATTAGCTGGAGGCTCGAAAGTAGCGTGAAGATGCCCGCGCGCGCCCACTGAGACGGCATTGTTTTCGCATCGGTGAGCAGAGCTTCCGCTGCTGCATCTCCATAGAATGGAGAAACCGTATCCCCTGACACAGGGACCCAACTCTGACGGTCAGGGGTAGCCTGCAACGCTGCATGTCCACTGCAACTGAAGCAAATGTAGTCGCGGGAAATACGGAAAGAGTTCCGACCCTCAGTTGCGTATACGTTTAGGTTAGATGCTGTCTTCAGTGTTTCCGGCCTTTGAATATGAAACACCATTACGGAGTATCATAATGATCGAATGAGATCAAAACTTAACGTAGAATACAAGTAGTGTCAAAATCCGGCGTGCCTAGTTGTGGTTTTCAAATGGCTCTGAGCACTATGGGACTCAACTGCTGTGGTCATCAGTCCCCTAGAACTTAGAACTACTTAAACCTACCTAACATAAGGACATCACACACATCCATGCCCGAGGCAGGATTCGAACCTGCGACCGTAGCAGCAGCGCGGCTCCGGACTGGAGCGCTTAGAACCGCATGGCCACCGCGGCCGGCAGTTGTGGTTTTCACTAAACTTTTCGACGTAATCTTATGTAACATTGACTAGCTAACGTTGTGAATCGTGGGTGTATGTTACACATATACAGTTCATACAGTTCCGTAACGCAATATCGGATGGGTTATTGACAAATAGATTTGTGCTGTTAAGAATTTTATGAGAACTTATTTAGGAGAAGGAAACCCTTAATACCATGAAGCTTGCAATAATGCGAAAATAAATTTCACGTTTGTAAACTGTGTGGAAGGTTTGTTTTTATCATAAAAAATATACTGGCTGTCATACTTCCAACTATCGTTACAGAAACTTTTAGTTGCAGAGTTACGAATTTTGTTCGCAAACTGTTTACAACTCTAAGAAGGATATCTCTGTCAAGATGTCAAGAGCCCATTCTGAAGCAGTCAAAGACGATGTCACAACACTTTCGACGTATGCAACACTATGATGTCGTCATTTGTAGGAAGACAAGAGAAAGAAGAAAAGAAAATATGACTATTGCGTGTGGACGATTGGTCTTACAGATGCAAAGAAAGTTGCGACTCTTGAAATTTTCCCGGCGTAAAGAATTTTCCATGAAGTTTCTGAGCTGCAGCCGGACAACGTCGACTTCTTGCCTCGATATTTCGGCAACCATTCATCTACCTTCAGGCAAGTGTTTAGCATTGGGGACTGCTAGGTCACATCGCTAATTTTATAACAAAAAGTTGGCATGAAGACGGATGAGCAAAAGCAGTCGCTACATAAGCGACATCTGTCGTGCTCCGTGCTCTCTTCGAATGTTGCTCCATTTATGGCGCGCAGGTGCATGCGTAATGGTGATGTTACTTGCACGTTACTCTGTTGGGATTCGGGCTTGTGGAGTTAAAATTTAGGTGTCAAATTAGTAAAATTAGATGTTGTTAGACGTGTCACCGGTCATAAAATGTTTTCCTTAGGTAGATATTAAAGAAATCGCGAGGGCCTACGCCTTATACAGTTGAAAGCTCCATCACGATTATTAAGATCTCGCTCTAAACATGTTTCGACCGATTCCTTAGTGACTGAACCCCAGAAGGATTTCGTCGAGGACAAGATTTCCGTCGCAGAATACCCATGGACTGTCCTGTGGAAATACAATACTCGGCTATGGCTGACTTATCGGACTGGGAAAGGCTAGTGTGGCGATCATGTTCAACGCATCTTTCACGCACTGTGTGCGTTGTCTGACCATTGTAGGTTTTGGCTCAGTGGCACGGTAAAGTGTAGATTCCAGCCTTACGCAATCCCAGATCGTCCTTTGCCTAACCAAGAAGAGCACAGTTCTTTCTAGGTGGACGGAAGAGTACTTTGACATGATGTTTCCTTAAAATGTCTGCCTAATTGAGACGAAATATTGCCGGAATATGGGACAAACGCCCTGGACTTGAACCGTCTATTCTCCTCCTGATCTTCTGGGTGTTCAGGTAACTTTCTCCTTAAAGCTTACCTATTATCTTTGAACACCGCCTGTAGTTGTTCCAGCCCCTTTGCAAGGCTGTTTGCGTGAGACACAAAACGTGCTGGGTGCACCAACCTTCGAAGGACGCCCGTAGACTGTGATGGATGATAGCAGCTAGTACGACAAAGCTTACTATGGTCACATTGCGTGAAAGATGCGTTGAACATGATCACCACGCTCGCATTTCGCAGTCCAATAAGTCAGCCACAACCGAGCTTCGTATCTCCACAGGACATTCCGTGGATTATTCTGCCACGAAAATCTTCGCTTCAGCTAGATCCTTCTGGGATTCAGTTATTACAGAATCGGTTGAAACATGTTTGGCAGATGATCTTAATAATCGTGATGGCTGATTTCAACTGTATAAGGCGCTGGACCCGGTGATTTCCTTAACATCTACAGAAAGGGAACATTTCATGATTAGTCACACGTCTAGCGACAACTAAGTTTGTTAATTTGACATCTGAATTTTAACTCCGAAAGCGACCGTACCTACAGAGAGCGCCATATATGGATCAGCATTCGAAGATGGCGCGAAACTCGACAGAGGTCACTCATGTAGCGGTTGCCTTGGCGCATGCGGCTCCGATATAATTTTGTTGTTGTAAGGTTAGCGATGTGAATTAGCAATTCCCAGTGCTAAGCACTCACCTGAAGATGGCTGAATCGTTCTCAGCCGAAATACCACGGCAAGATATCGACGTTATCCGGCTGAACTCCCGAAACTTCATGAAATGCCGACAAAGTTGTTTATAAAGCATGAATGTTAACGTACTCTATCTCATAAAAAAGTGAAGCACCCAGAGCCGGCCGCTGTGGCCGAGCGTTTCTAGGCTCTTCAGCCCGGAACCTCGCTGCTGCTACGGTCGCAGGTTCGAATCCTGCCTCGGGAATGGATGTGTGTGATGTCCTTAGGTTAGTTAGGTTCAGGTAGTTCTAAGTCTATGGGACTGATGACCTCAGATGTTAGGTCCCATAGTGCTTAGAGCCATTTGAACCATTTTTAAGCACCCAGAAGGGCGCGAAGAAACGAGAGGAGACTTCAGGGTTTGAGAGAGTATGTGATGTTGTGTCAGTGATTATGAAACCGAGACAAATTTACAAGAACTTGATAGTATGAGCCCACTTAGCAGGGTGGTAATGTATCCTCTATGACCTGAATGAACGCAAAGATTCGACTGGGAAGACTGTCATACGCCCATTGTATTCTCTCCTGATGAAAGTAAGGTGGCCCACATCTGTTGTAACTGGTCTTTAATGAGATGGAATGGACGTCCGATCTGGCCCCACTTATGTTCCATCGGGGACAGATCTAGCGATATTTCTGGCCATACAAGTACATCAACGTCATGCAGACATTCCACAGAGACAATTTTCATGTATGGACGAGCATTGACATGTTCAAAAATGGAACCACGGCATCGTCGATAGAGAGGTAGCATATGAGGGCGCAGCCGGCCGCGGTGGCCGTGCGGTTCTAGGCGCTGCAGTCCGGAACCGCGGGACTGCTACGGTCGCAGGTTCGAATCTTGCCTCGGGCATGGATGTGTGTGATGTCCTTAGGTTAGTTAGGTTTAAGTAGTTCTAAGTTACAGGGGACTGATGACCTCAGATATTAAGTCCCGTAGTGCTCAGAGCCATTTGAACCATTTTTGCTAGCGATGCGCAATTTGAGACGTGAAGTTTGCAAAGAAATTCCCGGACGTCACTCGCACTGAAAATGTACCTAAGGGGGAATATAAGTAGTATGGTAACGTGGCCTCGAGTGTTCTGTCCACATAATGACACGACGGACAGGGTTGGTTCTGTGAAAAACACTTGGCACATAGAAAGTGAATGATTAAGGCTGTCCCACTACTAAAGCAAACACAAATTTAGAGTATTTGACACTATAAATACGAGCTTGGATTTAAAACATTTATAACATGTTAACATTTACGTCAATAACAATGACAGAGCCTGAGTGGTTTGAAAAGCTCAGAAATCACGTAGAAATGTTCATTCAATAACCACTCTGCGTTTTTCACAAATACTAGTCTCACATGCAACAAAATAACAGTATATCTCTGTAGATTTAAACAAATTATAAATCTTGTAATGACGCCTATGTAATGGTGCGTCCGTATTATACAGGAAATAAAAAGAGAGTGATATCGGCCGGCAGTGGACGATGGGTTGAGAGCTTTTTTTTTTTTTCTTTTTTTTTTTTTTAATACTCAAATGCCTTCAGAGGCTGTCTTTAATAGCGATGTTTTTACATGCACGCTGATTTAGTCTGTGGTTTCAGTAGCGCTGGATTCATTTCTCCTTGTAAATCGTCAAAATACGTCAATACAATGAATAGTTAAGTATTATATATTGGCAAATAAATGGCTCTTGGCCTCTTTCATTACTCAAATCAGTGTTTTATATGACGAGATGTGGCGGTGTGGAAATACATCTCAAAATCTGGATATTGCACGATTCGACCAGCTGGTGGAGAGGAGACCACAATGACACATCTTTCAAACTCTTTCAGGTGTAGATGACCTTTCCTCACACGAGTAAACGGCGTTTCAATCTTCTTCAAAGCGATCACTTAACACGTAGTGCTGCTCACATCTCTTATTTACCCGACCAAGCCTGAAAACAGCAATAAACACGCACAACGCTGATGCCCTCTGGTGACGTTCTACTTGTCACAAACAATTACAATCATATGATTTCCGTATCCACCAATGGTGTGTATGGGTACGAAGATGCACTGACATTTGACCATGTCTTCTATGTGCTTCAATTTTTTGATCAGCCACAGAATGGTATAAAACTAAGTGGATGAAGCTACCAGTGAAGAGGTACTCATTAGAAGTGGCAAAGAATGTAGGCTATGGAAGACGCTTGCCAGGAGATGGAATTGGTTAGTGGAACTTCTGCTGCGGCATCCAGGCACTCAACTCGATGAAAGCTGGACGTCTCATGGTATGAGGTGAGCGTGGTTGTAACGCCGAAGGTGCTTGTCGCGCAACATGAGGCAGTTAATGGAACAAGAAACGGCAGAGTGTGTCAGTCAGCGAACAGTTACGATGCTCTGTGGCAATTACATGTCCTGGAGACAACAAGAGGATGGCTTCACAAGAGGAAGAATCATCGGGAAACTCGAAGAAGAACGAAGTGTGACGAGTGTAGCCCAGGAGTCTGCTGCTGCTCACACCAATGTTTCACGTGGATGGGGAGCATTCCGAACCACAGCCACTGCTGTCCGAAGGAGAGTATGTGGTCGACCACAGTCAAATGCACCGGCAGATGACTACTACATTGTGAAATGGGCAAGAAGGGACCTACTCAAGCAGCTGGTGCAAAACCAGCCACATTTAACAAGTCTCAAGCTCCACAGTGGTGCGGCAATTGCTTTGTGCTGGTCTCTTTGCCCCACAACCGGTACGTAGTGTTCTTTTGATACCAGCACATAGGCAGCACTGTTTGCGATGGTGCAAGAGCATAGCGATTGGACCAGTGAGAAGTGCTGTCACGTTCTCTTCTCGGATGAGATCAGATTCAGAATCTGGGCGTACCCTCTTATGGCTAGAGGTGGGAACACATAAGGCACCCAGGAACATTGACGGATAAGATCGTTTTGGTGGTCTTTGACCACTGTAAATTCATCGATCAACATTATTGTGACATTGTACTCTTGCCTTACGTGCGTCTTTTCGGGGGTGCATCCATTTTAATGGACGATAAGTGGTGACAGCATCCAACAGCTCAGGTGGAGGATCTCTCGGAACGAAGGGATATTCGGCGAATGGACCGGCCTGCTCGTTTCCCCACCAAGTGGAACGCTCTGGGAACACCTATTGCAGCACATCGACGTGCACCAACGGCCACTGCACTGGTGGAGGAATGAAACGCCCTAGCACAGGACTTCGTAACTAACCTTGTAGCCAGCAGGGGAGCCCAGGTGATACTACTCAAGAGGTCGACGTTAGAGTCGATGTCTTGCTGTATCAATAGCCTCCACAACATCCACGTATTCTTTCCGGCGGAGTGCATCCTTCATTGGATCAAACAGATGGAAGTCGGAAGCTGCGAAATCAGTGCTGTAGGGTGGATGAGAAAGAAAAGTATTCTGATCTCCCCTCTGATACGTAGACTTGTGTGAAGCCTTCAGTTGGCCAAGGAGAAGAAGTTCGTTTGCATTTTTGTGGCGAAGAACATATTGAAGTCGTCTCTCCAATCTCTTGAAGGTAGTAGAATTTCATAGTTGTATTGTATTGTACGCGTATGTATTGGTTTCTAGCATTTGTTGACTTAGAGAAAGCTTCTGACAATGTTGACTGGAATACTCTCTTTCAAATTCTGAAGGTGGCAGGGGTAAAATACAGGGGGCGAAAGCCCATTTACAATTTGTACAGAAACCAGATGGCAGTTATAAGAGTCGAGGGGCATGAAAGGGAAGCAGTCATTGGGAAGGGAGTGAGACAGGGTTGTAGCCTATCCCCGATGCTATTCAATCTGTATATTGAGCAAGCAGTAAAGGAAACCAAAGAAAAGTTCGGAGTAGGTATTAAAATCCACGGAGAAGAAATAAAAACTTTGAGGTTCGCCGATGACATCGTAATTCTATCAGAGACAGAAAAGGACCTGGATGAGCAGTCGAACGGAATGGACAGTGTCTTAAAAGGAGGACATAAGATGAACATCAACAAAAGCAAAACGAGGATAATGGGATGTAGTCGAATTAAGTTGGGTGATGCTGAGGGAATTAGATTAGGAAATGAGACGCTTAAAGTAGTAAAGGAGTTTTGCTATTTGGGGAGTAAAATAACTGATGATGGTCGAAGTAGAGAGGATATAAAATGTAGGCTGGCAATGGCAAGGAAATCGTTTCTGAAAGAGAGAAATTTGTTAACATCGAGTATAGATTTAAGTGTCAGGAAGTCGTTTCTGAAAGTATTTATATGGAGTGTAGCAATGTAGGGATGTGAAACGTGGACGATAAATAGTTTAGACAAAAAGAGAATAGAAGCTTTCGAAATGTGGTGCTACAGAAGAATGCTGAAGGTCAGATGGGTAGATCACATAACTAGTGAAGAGGTACTGAGTAGAACTGGGGAGAAGAGAAATTTGTGGCTCAGCTTGACTAGAAGAAGGGATCGCTTGGTAGGACATATTCTGAGGCATCAAGAGATCACCAGTTTAGTATTGGAGGGCAGCGCGGAGGGTAAAAATCGTAGAGGAAGACCAAGAGATCAATACACTAAGCAGATTCAGAACGATGTAGGTTGCAGTAGGTACTGGGAGATGAAGAAGCTTGCACAGGATAGAGTAGCATGGAGAGCTTCATCAAACCAGTCTCAGGACTGAAGACTACAACAACAACATGCATTGTATGTTAACCGGGGACCTAGAAACGACGGAGAGGCTCCGTCCTCGCCGCAGCCGCAGTGGTCCACAATACCACGACGACTACCGCAGTCCACTTCACCCCTCCGCCGTCCCACACCGAACCCAGGGTTATTGTGCGGTTCGGCCCCCGGTGGACCCCCCCAGGGAACGTCTCACACCAGACGAGTGTAACCCCTATGTTTGCATGGTAGAGTAATGGTGGTGTACGCTTACGTGGAGAACTTGTTCGCGCAACAATCGCCGACATAGTGTAGCTGAGGCGGAATAAGGGGAACCAGCCCGCATTCGTCGAGGTAGCTGGAAAACCGCCTAAAAACCATCTACAGACTGGCCGGTTCACCGGACCTCGACACAAATCCGCCGGGCGGATTCGTGCCGGGGACCAGGCACTCCTTCCCGCTCGGAAAGCCGTGCATTAGACCGCACGGCCAACCGGGCGGACATTTCATAGTTGATCGTTGCATCATGAAGGAGACATCAAATAGAATAACCCTTCAGAGTCCAGAAGACCGCCGCTATGACTGAGGGTGCGACTTTAAACTTCTTCTTCGGGGGAGAGTGGTGTGGCGCCACTGCACAGATTGCCGTTTGTTTCCTGTGTGAGGTGACGGACTGAAGTTTCATCGCCTATGGCGATTGTAACGAACAGCATCGTAACGCACAAGCAGTTCCGCATAGATGATTTATGTTCTTCTGATATGCGGCTAGGAACCCAGCGCGCGTGCACTTTTGAGTACCCCAACACCTGGATGAATGTGTCAGCTTTGCCAACAGAGACGTTCTGTTGTGCAGCGAGGTATTTGATTGTGATTAATCGATCAACGCGAATGGCAGTGCCCGCACGTTCCTACGTTGCAGCTCCGTGCGGCCGGCCGGCGTGCGGGGGATAGGAGTGGTTTGCGCGACCTTGCAGCGGTAATGACAGATGCCACGGACTATGACTCGCAGTGCTTTTGTTCAGTGACAGGTGTCCGTAGAAATTTTGTAACCGATGCTCTTGTTTTCCGCCAAAAGAAACAAAATGACAGCTCTCTGCTTGGAATGCATCTCCGTTACAGACGCCATTTTGAAGGCTACGTATAGCACCGCCACCTATGGGAACGTCATCAGATTACAGGAGCTGAGCGGGAATATTCTAAGATGTCCGAAAATAAATTTCACATTTTTGCAACCTAAATTTGCCGAGAAGTAAATTAGTTGCATTACTTATTGAACGTCTCTCGTAGATATGTATAGATTAATAGAACGTAGTGTGTGTAGTACATTACCGTTAAGTTTACTGTTCGTAGGAGAAACACCGAACGTTTCGCTTTCTCCTACATACGTCTCATGGAAAGACTACAGAAGTTAAATTAGACTTCATACGGATGCTTAACAACAGTCTTTTCAACGCACACCATTCCCGGTTCGAACAGCATAAGAGGATAATTGTAGTGGTACGTGAAATACGAATATGTGACACATGCTGAAAGATGGAGACAGGAAATGAGACTGATGATGTATAGTGAAAGCGTGATCGCATAATCCGAATCCTGTTGATTTCGGAATAGGTTTTGTTAGATGATTCCTGTTTCTTTTTCCGCTGTTACATAAATCTACACAACCTCTGCATAGCCGTTCTACTCTCTGGCTGTAAATACTGACAAAGAACTGTTGTCGTAATGTAGCAGAATTCCGCTTCGTAATTTACGAGCGTGAAAGTCCGTTCTGGGACAGCGAACGTTGCCGTCGTTGGCGGAACTGTCGTTTTATTGTGGTCTATAAACAGAGCCGTGCGGACATGCGCCACCCCGAGGCGGCAATGTGGGCAGCGCTTGCTACGTGTTCCAGCGTATCCAGGCGTGCCGCATATTACCAGTAACCATTCATTATTAAAGCCTACACAGTGGAATGGCATCAGTTGTCGTCTTTGATCCTCTGCGCCATTGCCAAAGGATTGCTCTACGATACATAACAAATTACTCTCATCTAACAAAATCCGTTTCTAACTGCGTCGTCGTATGTCATTACACGTCAGTTTAGTTTATGCCTATTAATGGGAAATTTTTTGCAAAGACCATGAAATATAGGACACCATTTGAGTCTGTGTAGCTGTAGTTATTTAAACACAGCATTCTGCATTTATAAATGACAAACACTACATTGTGAATGATCTGCGGTATTGATACATTTTCATAACCGGTTTTCGTATTACAAAGCCATCATCAGACATTAACTGCCGTCGTTAAAGTGCACGCAATACTGATGAACAACACCGCAAAAGATATTACACACAGCTCTGATAAACTTAAGCTCCAGATTTCTCCAATACTTCCCATACTGTCTGTCTCGTGTTATTCCCCCATCTTTCGCGTATTTCTTAATTTTATTTGGTTACCTATGAGCTTCATATACTCTCTTATTTTATTATACACTGGTGAGAAAAACTCAGTGATGTAAGTAACTATCACATGACGTATTACTGCCGAGTAAAATAACTCGAAAATAGTTGCGTCACATATGAAAAGAAGTGCTACAGTGCATTACTGAAGGTAACTGCAAGACACGCAGCGAGACTAACAGAAGTGACACTTTATTCAAATAATTACACAGAAGATATGACGATTTATGATCTCTTGGACATTACGACAGGTGGGACACGATTCTTAGTAGGGTGTTGATCACCACTGACGTCAGTCCAAACTCTCTGCAACGTGCTTCCATGTTGGCCACAAGTTTGGTAAGGAGTTCCTGTGAAAGGACATTCCATTCCTTTACCATCTCGGATGACAACTGATGGTGATCGTTGGTGCGTGTGGGCATGATGTCCCAACGCATCACACATGCACGTTGGGATTTAATTCGAAAGAACGGGTAAGCCAGAGCATTTGCCTAACATCCTCTCGTTGTAAGATCTCCTGCAACTGTGCTGTTCGACACGGACGCACATTGTTATCTATTATGTTGTTGATTATGATGATATTTGGTTTGTGTGACGCTCAACTGCACGGTATCAGCACCCGTACAAAGTCCCAATTTTTACACTGTCCAATTTTTTTTTTTCACGGTCCAATCCAGACACTGTCACGAATGATGATAATGAAGACAACATGAGCACCCTGTCCCGAGGCAGAGCAAAATCCCCAACCCGGCCGGGAATCGAAAGCGGGACCCCATGATCCAGAGGCAGCAACACTAGCCACTAGACCACGAACTGCGGACATTGTCATCTATAAAAACATAGTCAGGACCTAATGCTCCCTGAATAGACGCACATGGGCAAAGAGCACTCTTACAGTGTCTCGATAACTTTGGCCGCTGAGGACGCCGTATTCAGTCAGCACTCACGCTCAACATTATGCCTCCCCACACTATAACACATGGACCACAAAAACAATCACGTTCGACAATGTTCCTTTGTACATTACCTGTTCCTACCTCTTACCGTATGGGATTAAGTCGAACATTGTCGAATATGTTTGTTTTGGAGGTCCAGGTGTTACAGTATTGGGAGACATAATGTTGCATTGCCCTACGAAGTTCCAAATATTTCAGCATGGTATAGTTATTGGTCAACGTTATTGAACGGTATACTCCTTCCCCAAAGTGCGTTTTATCATGGGTGCATGCGGGCCTGACTTCATTTTTATTGATGGCAATGCTTGGTCTAATGGAACAACATAGGAACATAGGTGGAGGAGCTCTCAGAACGAGAGCGTATTCAGCGATGTTGTGGCCTGTCCATTCCCCCGACTTAAGTCCCATCGAGCACTTGTGTGATGCCTTAGGGAGCCGTATTGCAGAAAGTCTACAGGGGATAGGCAAAATGATGTGAACAGTGGTAGGAATGGGATGGTTGTGTTTGACGGTCAACAACGCGGGTAAGGCACGTGTTGCACTGGACTGTGCGTGTTCGGTACGGACCAGGCATCAGTGCAGGTTGTTTACGAGTAGTGCACACTTCGAATTTGCATTCAGGGGTCGAGGTCGACGTGCAATTAAAGACCTAACGGAGTTCGAAAGAGGGCTGATTGTGGGGGCGCGATTAACTGGGGCATCAGTAACCAAGACAGCCAACTTCTTGAATGTTTCAAGAGCAACTGTTCCAACAGTCATGACAGCCTACGCAGAACATGGGAAGACATCATCGTGTAAACCTAATAGTGGGCGCAAATCAAAACTAAATCACAGACATCGTCGTACGCTAACACAAATTGTGTCCAAACAACATAAAACTACGGTAGGTGAAGTGACTGCTGAGCTCTATAGCCATCTTCGAGACCCCATATCTATCGACACTGTCCGCCGAGAACTCCATAAAGCGAACATTTATGGACGACCTGCTGTACCGTAACCGTGGTGTCAGGAGCATAAATCCTAGACGGCTAATCAGTGGACGAGGCAACGTAATCGTTATTTCCAACATCGGGGCGGGTTTACATCTGGATAACCCGAAAAGAAGACTACAATCCTGATTGCTTGGTTCCAACGTTTAAGCATGGAGGTGGAATTGTGATGGTGTGGGCAGTCATATCATGGTATTCTGCTGGTCCCATCTTTACTCTCAAAGGCCACGTTACAGCCAACGATTATGTAAACATTTTAGGTGATCAGGTGCAGTCCATGATTCAAATGTTGTTCCCCAACAATGATGCCATATTTCAGGACAATAATGCACCCATTCACACAGCCAGAACAGTACAATCGTGGTATGAGAGGCATGCAGCTGAAATGCAGCGTGTTCACTGGCAAGCACAATTCCCGGACTTGAGGACGTTATTGAACTCTAGTGTGCGGTATTGGAGAGCAGACTCCGACGCAGATTTCCACCTCCATCTTCACTACAGGAGTTAGGAGAGGTTCTGATAGAAGAGTAGGATAACATTCCACTCGAGACTATACAATCATTATATGCCAGTATTCCAAGAAGAATCGCATTGAGTATTTCTGCAAGTTACCTTCTGTACTATACTACAGTAGTTTTTCTATGCATGATCCAAGATTAATCGAACTGTGTTATTTGGCTTTGGCTCATCGTGCGAAAGTTACTTTCGTGCTTGAGTTTGGCACACTGGTACGTCTTCCCTATGGCACGAGATCATTTTTCATATTACTAATATCTGTACGTAATTTAGCTTTTATGTTTGCTGTTACAAATGTCAATTTTATCTATAATGTTGTTTCTCTGAATCACATTCCATATATAATACCTTTTTGTTTATCAGCAACCCCCTCAGCACCCTTCTCCTGCATCGGTTTCATTTTATTGTGCTTATTAATTTAACTCAAATTGTTGTGTAAGATATTAAATTGTGTTACAACCAAATCTTCTCTTTCGTTTAATGTAATTCTTCTCTGTTGCTCTTCTCTTCGTCTCTCTCTCTCTCTCTCTCTCTCTCTCTCTCTCTCTCTCTCTCTCTCTCTCACACACACACACACACACACACACACACACACACACACACACATCCACCGACACACACACACACACACACACACACACACACATACACACACACACACACACAAACACGCACAATACACATACACAAACGTGCGCGCGCACACGCACACATGCAGACACTATTTGTTAAATATTCAGTGTATGTGTTTGTTTGGTTTCTTTGCTTTATATTTATTCACTATTTAACATATATGAAACATACTCTGTTCTCGCACTTCACCCTCGATGAGTAATATCTTCTGGAGTGTTACACATCAGTATTTTATCTTCTGTTACGGGCATAGCCAGTTAATTTCTGATCATATCCGATAACAAGTTAACAAAATGAATGAGTACTGTAGAACATCCACAATTTAGTGCTGTTCATTGTTCGTCCAAGTTCTGACGGAAGAATCAGTTAACACTCAACAGTTGCCTGAATTTTCTACGCTGGTGGATTCCCATTAGCCGTGCAGTTACATGAAATATAGGAGAGATAGTAAACATGTCGATTGACTGAAGAAAATGGAGGGGAATGGTTAAGTACAATACGACCATCACACTGACTGTAACGAGTGACTTACCACCAGATACACACAAAAGCGTTACCATTACTATAGAAATCACCAGTGAACAAATGTGAACAACATTGGTCAGTGAGTCCAACACATTGCCAAAATAAGATGAAGACTATTTTTTTAAGAAAAGATCGAAAGATGAAAGAAAAAATTCACTCAGCATATAGAAATGTGAGGAAGAGTGAAAGAAAATCAGAATATCTTCCTAAACTTTATAGGCGTGTAGAAATTTAGTATACAAGAAGGTGTTTGGAATCATGACGATTGGGTCTAAATTACAGAGACAGACGAATAATCTGTATCATCTACAAAAACAAGCTGGAAATAAGAAAAGTGGAAAATGAAGAAAGATGAGTCTCTGTTAAGGTTATAATGAAAGGACTGTAGCTTGTCAACAATGATGTTTAGCTCTCAGGCCTATAGATGAGTCGACTATATTACTCACGCGTAGACGCTGAGATTATCTCACGACAGGAAGAAATGGAAGGTGGAAAAAAACCAGCAGGAAAAAATTAAATAAAAAAAGTCAAATAAAATAGCTGTAAGTTACTTAAAGTGAACCTAGCTGCGAAATGCGGTTTAGAAGTATTTGTATTTACTGTACTATATTATACAGTTTATCCCATTTATCTTGCCCACCCTAAATAACTGTTTGTCCAGATGCAAATTACAAAATGTTTCACGCAAATGTTTTTTAGCCGTCAGGGGGACATGAATCAGCATGATTGCCTTCGTTGTAGCTTTGTTGTTTACAAAGATATGAGCATCGGTAGGATTTTTTTGTTGGGCACCCTGTATTTTTTATTCGGTAGTTCATTTCATCTCCTAAAGACCTATTCAAAAATGTATCACAGTGAACAATTCACTGAAACGCAACGTTATTAATTGCATAACACAACACTGACTTTGGGCCCAGTATCACAAACTCTTCTACTTGCTGGAATTGTCAGAAAACAAATGAAAACTAAGTAAAAACATAACACAAAATTGACTTTGACTCTCCTGTACCATTACCCAGGAATAGAACGTCCAAAGGTGCTCAAAGTGGTGAACCTTGACACCGATACACTGGTGCATTCATTCAATGAAAGAATTATTTACTGCTTGCTGTGTTGCCTGCTGAAGAGAATTACAAGCAAGCACGATACGTTCCTGCATGTCCTCTGGAATTGTTGGAATATCGTGATAGACAAAGTCTTTAACGCATCCCCAAAGAAAAAGGTCCAGAGGATTTAAATCAGGAGACCTAGCAGGACAAGCAACTGTTCCTCCTCGACCAATCCGTCTGGCAGGATACCTTCGGTTCAAAACACGACGTGCACGCCAGGCACTATGTGCTGGACATCCGTCGTGTTGATACCACATAAGCATTCTGGTTCTTAGCGGCACTTCATCTAAAAGAGGAAGAAGAATTCGTCTGAGGAAGTTGGCATGCGCTGAGCCGTTTAGACTACCATTGATGAAATAAGGGCCAATAATTGTAATACCAAGCATCCCACACCAGATGTTAACTCTACATTGACGCTGTTGTTCCACCTGTCTAAGCCATCGTGGGTTGTCGCTGGACCAATAATGCAACTTCCCTGTATTTATCTGTTCTTTGTTTGAGAAGGAACGTTCATCGGTAAATAGAACATTGGAGAAGCAGTTCGGGTTAGCGAGGATTTGCTGCTGTGCCCACTGACAGAACTATACACGTTTCTGGAAACCATTTCCATGCGATTCTTGATGTAGGTGTACATGATAAGGATGGAACCGGTGACGTGTAAGAATATGATGTACACTGGTCTTAGGAATGCCAGTCTCGTGTTCAAGCTGTCGTGTGCTCACGTATGGATTCATACCAACGGAAGCGAGAACACTAACTTCGGCAGCTTCGTCTGTGCGAGTGCTACGACGATTGCGTTGTCATGGGTTGAAACTTCTCGTTTCCTGAAACGTCGCAACAAGACGAGAAAACATCCGTCGGGAAGGTGGGTTCTTGTCAGGATATCGCCCTCTGTACAGTTCCGCTGCTGTGTAGCATTTCGCCTACCTTCAACAACCACAATAAAGGAAACGTCATGTCGATACAGTTTGTAGGAAGGACAGCCTTTACTGTATGCCTACTCTACATAACAGTATTTAAAAGGACTTAACTACTGTACTAAATGTACCTGTACATAAGAAAACAGTATTGTAATTACTGTTCTTGTAAGTTACATTACCCTTAGATGGGTAGCGTTTCTACCTTCTCTTCGTTGGTGTACATTCTACTCACACAACTCTTCAACTGACGATGGTTGACGAAATGACGGATGTGGATTCTACTTAAGTTTACATTTGTCCTCTGTCAACGTCAACTCGTGTTCCATTACCCCGAGTACCTGCACTAAGCGCTGGGAGCGTCAGCGTCAATGTTGTGTTATGTAAGTAATAACGTTGTGTTTCAGTGAGTGGTACACTGTGGTACATTTTTGAATAGGTCTTTAGGAGGAGAAATGAATTACCGAATAAAAAATGCAGAGTGCCCTTCAAAAACGTCATACCTCTGTTCATATCCTTGTAAAAAACAAAGCTACAACGAAGGCAGTCGTGTTGATTGATGTCCCCCTGACGGCTCAAGTACGTTCGCATGAAACATGTTGTAATTTACATATGGACATACAGTTATTTAGAGTGGTCAAGATAAATGGGACACCCTGTACAGCTATAAATTTCTCCACATTCCTCTGTTGAATTTTCTTCCTGCCTCTACATCTGAAACAACTGTATTATGTTGTAGACATTAACCCTTCTGTATAGCAGACACGAACATGATTTAAACTACTATTAACTGAATTTTTCTTCGGTGCTTGGCAGAACATCATAATATTATCAAACAGGAAACACTTTCTAATTTTCTACAAAGTTATATTTACATCTCCACGATCGGCAGTCAGCTTCCTAGGATATCTTCAGAGTAGAAATGTAGTTCAACATTTACAGAAAAGCCATAGCTACTGATACAGTAATCTCTGTAAGGTTCCAGCACCCACAGAGTTACCACAGACACACAGTTTTTCCATTTGATGTTGCATCGCCTCATGTCTGTTCCACTATCTGAACCTGCCTTTCAGACAATACTACAAACCATCAGACATAATGATTCCGGTAATGGCTACAGCTCTGTTCGGATTGATAATACACTACGAAAAAGATAAAATCCTGTGCGCTGCCCAATAGGAACCAGGCAGTACTTACAAAAACTGGCGCATTGCTCCATATAATGGCAAAATTTCAGATAACCTCACAAAAAGTTAATGATTTGGAACCACAGACCTGAATTTTATAATACCAGCACAAAATCAACATTTTTACTCATTACTGAAGATAAACTGTAACCCTTGACATAGCATGGTCTATATAAACTCGCACGCAAGCGCTGTGGGGAAAGTATATACTGGTCACTTAGGCAGAGCTCTAGCAATTACATACATAATCTGAACATGAGAGACGGTTGAGATAAAAGAAAAGAATTCAATTTTTGCTCGTCATATTTTAGCAGAAAACCACGAATATGATGTTGAATATGAAATTTTACATTCTATTAAGAGAAGCAGAGAGTTGAGCCTATTGGAAATTAAAGAATACATGACAAAGAATGCCAGCTCACTATTAAATGATCAAACTCAAGTTTCTTCCCTCCCCCCCCCCCCCCCGCCCCCCTTCACAATCTCTGTTAAATTAACTGTAAGCTACAAATATTAGATTGAAACTGCAAATTCAACTGTATTTCTTCATCAATTTTTAAATATATATACCGTAAAAAGTTTGTTTCCTTTTCGTCTTTTGTTAATTTTCATCCAAATAACACATGTGTAAATCGCACGTCATCTCTGTTTGCGACGTTCAGTTGTCAACTGGAGATGGGCTAAGAAGCCACAAGCTCGTTTGTGACAAAATAAAAATAATTTCGCAGGCCATTAGAACCTAATATTATCTGTGGTACATTTGAGCTTCACCCAACAAAACTCCTAAGACACTACAAAATTAATAAAAAATTAAATAGATTGTAGCCCAAAGAGACCAACGCTATCGTGTACTACGCTTGCATAACACTTATAACAGTTCACCAGGATTCTACAAGCAATGGAACAATCAGTTTCAAAACACCAAACTCGATAACTTTGCTGGGTATAATTGTGAAGTGGAGCCCTAACAGATAATATAAAAGAAATTTGCGAGAGTAGTAGCTGTTGGGGCGTGATATCTCAGTGCATCCTTGTACAGGAGAGCTAACAGTCTACGTACCCCTCTATTGACGAGACGTTATACGCTAAATTTACCTATTTCTTACCACGAAGTTTAATGACTAGAGTGACAAGACAGATTACTAATGGAGTCGTTTAGTCGTAAACCTTGAACAGCAGTCGCTAATTGCTGATCCGAGCTGTCCATCTCTTCAAGCTATGATTAGTCTTGCCACCCTTTTGCGTACGACAGAAAGTGCTAATCGTCTGCGACGACCATTACTTTGGAGTAAACACATGAATACCCACAGAAGTACTTTTTGTTCGTTGGTTAGAGGTGGAGTGATACTTTGCAGCAATCATTTGACTATGAAATAAAGAGCGGCTAACTTAGAGTCATTACCTGGATACTTCGCATCGTACTTTTTTTTCACTTGCTGCTTGGCATTTAAGCCCGCTGCCTGTATAACATAGCGGGTTGTAAAACACTGCAGTTGGTCTCTTAGACGTCACATCAGTCAAGCAAGACCAAGCCCGCACCGTAATGAAAGTACATCCACACAGAGCCACACACACTAAATCTAATTCACATATCTGCTTGAGTGACTGATGTGCCGTTGCCCGTGTCATGCCCCGTGGAGGTGGACCATTTGCATTGTCTGGCAGTTTTTACAATTACTGAACAGCATTTTAATAATTAGAAAAGAAAAAAAAGACATACATGTTATACTGAATAATACCAAAATCTACGATTATTGTAATATCAATAATACATGTTATAGTAAAGAAAAATAGAAAAAAAGAAATGATATTTAACGAAAATCTCCTCACCAATAAAGCCACAAGAGGAAAGCCTCGGAATGTTCCTCGAGCCTTACCACTTTTGATCTCATCCTAGGTACTAATTTTCAGATTTTATGTATCCATCTCCTATGTCTATAAGCATATACTGTCACTTTGATACAATGATATTGCATTGCATAGATTACAGATGCTGGTGTGAGGGGCAGCGCTATGAATGATATCATAGAGTTATGTCCCTCTCACCAACAATTTTCTACCCTAGTTCTAAATCTAAATCAACTCCAATGTTCTCATTTTATACTTTTGCAAGCTGTCACATTAGTTAGATTTTCTTATTACAGTTCATTACATAGCCTTGTACCTAGTTCTTCTACAATGAACTATATGTGTGAATAGGTTATATTATCCAATTCTGTATCGTTATCAGTAATATCATCATAGAAATTTTCAGTTCTGCTGTTATTAGCTGAATATCTCCTCTCTGTCTTTGTTTCCATGGTCTCCCTCTATTCTACTCTACTTGTGATTGTCCTGAGATTTTGTCTACTGTGTTATTTAATTCTGTGCGTGTGACTGGGTCCCTAATGACGTTGGAAAAATTGAAATGTCTCTCATCTGATTGTCATACATGTGTGTATTGCATGCAATAGAGAATCGTGTGGCTTCAGTCAGGAACCGCGCTGCTGATACGGTCCTAGATTCGAATCCTGCCTCGGGCATGGATGTATGTGATGTCTTTAGGTTAGTTACGTTTAAGTCTAGGGGACTGATGACCTCAGACGTTAAGTCCCATAGTGCTTAGAGCCATTTTTTAGAATCGTGTGTTCTGAGGCCCCATGTCTCCACACGCGTATGTATCACTTTCCCTAAGATTCATGAGGTGTAGATGTGGTTGGTAAGGTCCATGTCCGGTCAAAAAGTGTATCATTTCTCGACTTGGATCTATGTATTTCATTTTGAGTCTCTTCCTGATGTTTGGGAAGAAGTCGTGGACCCTATGGCCCTTTTAACTCATATCCAAGTCTCTCTGCCAAGTATCTAGGCGCCAATTTTTTGAGTGTAATTTCTTCTCCTGTTAAAGCCGTTTGTCGATCTCTACTGCCCTTCTTTAACCAGTATGCTGCGGCACGGTATATAATAGTTATTTCGATCGGAAAGACACCCAGGACCACAGACAGGGCATCCAGTGACATAGTTTTGAAGGCGCCTGGCAATCTCAGCAGCACCCCTCTCTGCCTGCGGCGAATAATAGTTTTGTTTACCGCAAGACTCAGTTTATGAGCCCATGTGCTGGCCGCAAAACATATGATAGATTCCAAAATCGCACAGTGTACCTCTGTGGTACACTCTCATGTATCTTAATGGTAGTCGGAATTCTATTGTATTAATTCTAGCAAGCTTCTGTAGTAATTTTTCTGCAGTATCGGAGGTCATCCGTATGTGCTCTCTAAAAGAGAGGCTTTCATCATTCATGACATCCAGATACCGTGTAATATGTTTCTTAAATATATTGTTTGTTCCTAATTTAATGGACGAGTCCCTACTAAGACTCCCCTTTAGTATTACGTTTAATGTTTCATGTAGAGCAACTGTCAATTTTTGCTTGGTACACCAGTTTGCCATGTCACCCATTATACTTCTTGCTCTCATTTCTAATTGCGCTCTTGAATTTGCTGACACAACTACTAAAATGTCGTCAGCGTAGGCCACAATTCCATCAGCACACTCATGGTTTTCTACTAAATATACCAAGTGTTTAATTGTCGGTTCCCAGAAAATGGAACCACAAACTGATCCTTGGGGACATCTTTTCGTAAGTTTACTTTACGGTTCCCTGCAGCCCTGTCTCTACAGTAGTCCTGTAGGCTATAATAAAGGGCTGCTGGCACCCGAAGTTCTCTGAGACGTGCAAACATCGCCGGCCACCACAGATTATCGAAAGCACCTGCGATATCTATCACAATTGCGATAGAGTATTTTAGTTCCGTGTGATTGACTGAGTTTCTTATTGATTGCATCGTCAATTGACTTGTGTTTACGGAATACAAATTGATAAGGACTCAATCCAAGTAACTCTCTATGAGCTTGCAGTCTATCGCATAGTAATCGTTTCTGTTGTTTCGCTAAAGTATTTAAGAGACAAATAGGACGATAGGATTTCGGTCCTTGGGATCTTTATCTATGGATTCCATTATTACTACTGTACTGGACATCTTCCATATTAAGGGTATTTTACCAGACTGTAATGCCTCATTTAAGGTCTCTGTTAGAAAACTTGTTATAAATGGAGCAATCTACTGAAGCATTTCAGCATAAGTGTTGTCAGGGCCAGCGGCCTTACCTTTATTTAGTCGCGCAATTGCTCTGGCCCCCTCCTCGTATGTAAATGGATCGACTACCCTTTCAGTTTCATATTATTGTTCCATTTCAGTTCGAATGTCAGTATGTATCTCTAGGTCAGTATTTATGTCATCGTCAGGAAGGAGTTTCTGCAGCGAGAATTCTGCAGTACCCCTCCAGCCTTCTGTCAGTGGACCGTCATCTTGTGTCAGGGTAGCCAAATTGACTCTTTCTGTCAAAATTTTGTAAGGGGCTCCTCACATAGCTGTCGCTGTACGTAGGAGTCCCATTGCCGTTTTTTTTGTCTCGAGTATAGTAGTCCTACATCGTTCTTCAGTCTCTCTGTATATTTGCAGTGTAACTAGTCTTTCTCTAGCATTGTTTGCTCGCTGATAATATTTACGTGTTTGTCGTGTTCTTTTACTTAGTTCCGTAAGTTCGCGAGTCCATTGCATTTTCATACGTAGTTTTGAAGTTTTGTCTATGTGTGGTTTTGATCTTAATTATGCGTTTTGTATTAACTTTGTCAGTTTATGTATATTATAGCCCACACTACCACTAATGTCTGATAGCCGGTAGTTCGAGGTTGTCTGTCGCAGACTATCCCAGTCTGCTGTACTCGAGAGAAATCTATTATATGTTGTTCTCTCCTCTACATTACAAGTATGGGTGTTAATCGTGATCACATTGTGATCATTTTGAGTGTAACATTCATGAAGTGTCCAATCCATCGCAAATCTGTGTGTTATTGTTTACTACAGATATATCTATATCACTGTGATGTCCAGTATGTGTACAAAAAGTCGGTGGTTGTCCTTCCATGTTTAGAATATGCATGTTGTTTTCATATATTGTATCATTGACCATCCTACGTCTTTCATTTGTTTCGTTTGAGTGCCATAACAGTGATCTAGGGTTTATGTCTGCACAAATGAGTAAGTTTTTGTGTATCGAATATTGTGCCACACTTGCAATCAGTTGTGTAAATGGATAAAGTCATCTAAATATTGGGCATGAAGCGAGGATATGACCCATTTTGTATAACCCCATGTAAGTTATACTGTGACTAAGTTCTTATTACTATATTTGCTTACTATGACTACAATGATACTTCTGTTTAGTACAATAATAGCTGCCATCGGAGTCAAGTCGCCAGTCACGGTGATTTTTTAGGTGGAAGGTGTATGAGCTGTCCAGCCCTGGGGTATGGTTCCTGGAGACAGATGACATCCACGTCTTGTTCAGCTGCCACTTTCATCAGTTCAGCACTCACTAACATAGTTCTACTGGCGTTCAGCTGCATTACTCTCATAGTAGACATCTAGTTAAGATGTAGTCGTTCGGCGAGGATTTGTTATGGTCAAAGTAAATTCTACCATGAGCACGAACTTAATCTTTGTAAATTTTCTCTAAATTTAACTTCTCACAACGATGTATACACACCTTTTTTAGCAACTCTTCTAATGCTTTCGCATCAGTAGGTATATTTTCTGATCTGTCTGTTTTGTTGTTGGGTAAGAGATTTTATCACCGTGTGGATCGGTTAGCCTAATAAGCAGTCTCTGTGCTGTCCGCAGGTTCTCTTTGTTCTCCATCCTAGTTAACTGTAAATTTTCCTCTAGTGTGTTGTAATCTATCATGGAGTAACAAAGGGACATTTCAACTTGTGTACTTTTACTTACGCTTGATTTGGACTGGAACTGATCTAACTCAGGTTTAGCTGAGGTCACTGTACACGTAGCTGTATCCTGTACCCTCACCTCCTCCACACCTGTCTGTAACTAACCTCCTGATTCAAATTTTACTGGCTTAACATTATCCTTGCACCTTGTTGTGTCACATTTGTATTTAACTTCTTTTTTTAGGTGGGTTTGCTACAGATTTATTTTCATTTACAGATGACTTATGTATTAAGTTATCGCTAAAGTTACTGGGTGTGCACTGTAATTGGTTAGTCCGTTCTGAACTTACAATGTCATAATCATGAATATAATTACCCATAAAATTGTTCTTATGACTGCACGTAGCCATGCATTCATAGGTAGATAGGTCCTCTTCTATAGTTTGAACTTAATTTATGATCCTTGATTCTGACAATGCCCACTCGAAAAACTTGTGTTTTAATGTAAGTGTAATAAAAGAATCAATTGCGCCCTGCATGGTCATATCATCTATACAATCAGTAACTTCTAACAATTTTGACAGAATTTCTTCTGTTGAATATGTAAGTGCGTTCGTGTCCACTCCGTGTAATGATTTGTGTTCCTTTTGTTGTGTTCCATGCAGTGGCACTTAGCCATGCACGCGTCCTCGTAGGGGGTGATTAGTATTTCCTTTTAAATTCTTGAGCTGTACTCTCTTTCAGGTCATTATGTATTTCTACCTGTTCATTCTTCAAATAGATGTCCAGACTGAAGCTACTATGGGCCACCTTATTAGCTGTCGCTTGTGCCATGATCAGTTCTTTCTATTTGAAGCATATACATCTGCTTGTACGCCGGAGAGTCATGACTGCCTGCTTTATCACATACATCATTTCTTAGTTTTCATGGGATGCATTCCGCCTTCCTCCCTGTTGTCATGTTATCAAAGGACGTTGTCACATTTTTACGTGGAACATACGGTGATGCAGAACGCCTCTCTTGCAGCGTCTGCCACCAGAGTTAATGATCCTATAACACTCCTCTGTGACACGCCTGAAGTTACGTTTACGTCTGAAGACTTATCTCCGTTCAAAAAGACGTACTGTGTTCTGTTTGCTAGAAACTCTTCAGTTAAATCTCACAGCTGGTCTAACGTTCCATACGTTCGCGTCTTGTTTATTAATTGACAATACGGAATTCCATCGCATGCCTTCCATCACCTACCTGGGAGCCTGTTTCTATTGCTTATGGGTCTTGTGGACGAACAGAGTGAACAGAGTTTCATACAGTCTTTGTTTTCGGTACGTATCTTGTTTTTTACAGAAGAGACTATAGGTCTCCACAAATGTTTTAATACATCGAGGATAGAGCATGTTCCAAAATTATACCAGAGAGCGATGTCAGAGATATAGGCCGATAGTTTTCTGCGTCTGTTCGACGATTCTTCTTCAAAACGGGATTGACTTGTGTTTTTTTCCAATCATTAGGAATGCCTCTCTCCCCTAGAGACCTACCTTACACTGCTGCCACGAAAGGGAGGGGAGAGGGGGGCGGAGTTCTTTCGCACACTCAGCCTGGAGTCGGATTGGTATCCCGACAGGTCCCGTGTCTTTCCTCTGTTGAGCAATTTCCATCGTCACCTTTTCAATATCTGTTATTTTGTCATTCGTGCGACGATGTAGAGGTGGAATTACACTGTTATCTTCATCAGTGCAACAGTTATGGAAAAAGGACGTTTAGTATTTCTCACGTTTCTGTATCATTTACTGTTTCAGGGTCATTATGTTTCGAGGTTAGAGTCCTCCCTTGGTCATGTGCGTGTGTGTTCTTCTTCGCGTAAGTTAGTTTAAGTAGTGTGTAAGTCTAGGGACAGATGACCTCAGCAGTTTGGTTCCTTAGGAATTCAAACACATTTTCGTCATTATGGTCACAGTGTAACTGGCCACATAGCTTCGATCCTTTTACTGATTTAACATAAGGAATTTTCTATAAGGTTGGTAGATAGAGTTTTTCATTCCGTTTCGTTGAAAGATTCGCGCATAACCCCCCTTACGAAAATTTTGCCTTCGTTAAGTTTCTGTTCGTTTGTGAGCCTCTGCTTACATGTAAAAAGATCTGGAGAACGTACTGGGCATGACAGTAGTCTAATATCCTCTGTACCTAAGTAGGTTCGGATAGCACGAGAAACATGCGGTCTTGCGTTATCTTGTTGAGAGACAATGTCTCGGTGTACTCGACGATACCTCACAGCCAGAAGCCTTAACGCGGTAGAGATGTAACGATTCCCGTCCAAATCACGGGCTACGCGGACCAGAGGTGATGTGTACCCAATAGAACGCCAGGTGCTGCTGCTGTGTGACGATGGCGAATTCAGTCGGGTAGCGTTCGTTCTCCTAACAGCCTCCGCGCGAAGATACGTCGATCGTGATGCTTTACGCAGAACCAGGGTTCTTTTGAAAAGACCACGTGGTTCCAATGTTGTGTCAAGTGATAGTCACTGGGTGCAATGCTGCCTATACGACTTTTTCTGCTACCGTATCAAGCAAAGCCGAAAAATTAGCAGACATTCTCACATTTAGTTGCGCTGCAGACGTCGCTGCAGTTTCCGTGTGCATACTTGTCTTGTGGCAAGCAAACTCATTTCTGACTAAAGGTACACTGTATATCTTGTTCTTTCGCGTGCTAGCCGCATAGGGCCTTTTCAGTCCTTCATGGCGCTGAATATGGCCTTCCTTAGCCCTTTGATTCCGTAAACGCGTGGAGGGGATGGAGTACCGACCAACAAGAGCGTCGATGTCGTGGAACAATAAACTGTAACCTCGATACCCTACGGTACAGCTGCTGCCGAATTGTGATATGTGCTGAGGGACGTCTTGCCTTCCTAAACGAGACACAACACTGCCTTCTCACAAATAATAATTCACATGTGATTTTTGCGAAATCTTACCTTGTATACAGAACGTAGATGGCGCTGCTTTGTGCAGTGCATCATTTACATATCCAAGCGCTTAGAACACTCCATGCTAATTTGAGACCTGTTGTATCTCCCCTATGCAGGGTGCTATAGGTGAGTGCAGATATTTTTATTGGTGATTGAGTACAGTGTATTGAACAACATTACATTAGCATTTACTTCAATAGCAAACTAACAACTATAGCTGTTCGAAGTAGTGTGCTTTTGGTTGTGTTAGCACCTACAAGTACATGTAGCAAGAGCAAGCCTTTAATGCTTATTCTCCACTGTACAGCA